>NC_059496.1:1358709-1386400 GCF_018139145.2 Gymnogyps californianus
GGCTGAGTAGTGTGCCGTGGGGAGCAGGGCCTTTGCCCAGTGGCTGCCGAGGAGTCAGCCCTGCTGTGCAGCAGTGGGTTCATGGGAACAGTGGGGGCAGGGGCCAGTCCTGGTGTTTGAATTTTTCCAGGTTAAACTGCTCCTAACACAAAAGAGCTTGTCAGTGTCTGCACTCCCAGTGCTAAGGAATGGGTATGACAGCAGGCAGTTTGAGAGGTTATTTTTAAAGCATTGCTCCATCTCACCTGTGGACTGTTCTTGGAAGTCAGAAACCCTCAGCATTTCTGCCACACTCAGGAGAGAACGGAGTGAGCCCTGCGAGGCAAGAGGATTGCCTGTGGCTTCGTGCAGAGTGAGAGGAGCTGGTCTGTCTCTGCGTTTTGTTCCCAGCTGCCCTGTGCTTACTCCTTCATGAGATGGAGTAGGATCTCACTCCCATGTTACCCTGAAAAAAATCAGACACTGCTGAGAGCAGAAAGATCCACTGCAGACAACCAGATGTCTTACCCTTTCTCAAGATCGCACACCCCACTTCTAGCCCAGGACAGACATTTATGCTCGTTTCAGCAACCCAACAGCATTTCCTCCATTGTAGCATCCTGCGCTTCTCCGTGAGGCTTTCAGATAACCCACAGATGCTATGAGAAAGATTTGCATTCTAGAGGGCAGCTCACAGCTTGGAAGGACACCCCAAGGAGACAGCCAAATGTCCTAAGCATGGCATCTGATTAAGGGAGAGTCAGCTCATTCCCTAGCTCCACTGACTGCACTGCCCACAGCCCCCCAGGTCAGAGGAAAGCTGGGACCCTTCTTCCCATGGACACACCCACAAGATCAGTGACTCTGCAGCTGAAACTCCCATTTCCAGAGAGCCTGACAGCAATGCCAAGAGCAGCCAAGAGAGGCAAGGAGAGAGACAGACTGGCGCTCGGGAAAGATTTCCCTTTATGCAACTCTGCACAATACCTCCCAGATGGTGATAACGCAGGACAGTATCCCTCAGCCTCATTGATGGTCAGTGGGAAATGGGCATGTGGCAGCAGAGATGCCTGTCACCTCTTCTGCGGGTCAAGTGGACAAGGAGGAGACTCCCGCCCTAGACCCCACAGCAAGGAGGGCCGAGAGCTGTGCTGGGTGACGGACGAGAGATGAGGGGGGTTGCTCAAGGAAGGCATCTGCACTGCAGGGGGTGGCCAGGAGGTGCCCAGACCTTCCCGGCAACAGGGTTTCCCTTAGCAGTTCCCTCTCTCCCTGCTCGTGTCTCTGCTGCCTGGAGGTGTCCCTGCCGGGAGCTGTTTCCTGGGCTCCATGTCACCTGCCTGTCAGTGCTCACAGACCTCACTCCAGCCCCTGTGCTCCCATCTCTTCCCTGCAGCCTCTCCCTGAGTGCAGGGACTAAAGAGTAGCTGAAAAACCCTGATGAAACTTGAAAGGTGATGCTGGTGTTATCTGTAGCCTCCAGAGCTGGAAAGGGAAAACACAGATTCAGGAAAGCTCCTTATCTTTACAGTAATGCCTGCTTTTACCTTCCAGTCAAAAAGTCCCCCAGAAATGTCCGCTGCCCACTCAGCCAGCCAAGAGGAGAAAACTCAAAGGGCAGACACCTTTCTTTTGAGGTAACCCCTGCCTTGATGTCCGTCTTGAAAAGTCCTGAGGATGATCTGGAGCTGTGAGCAGCCCTGACCCATGCAGCACCCTCTCGACAGCACAAGGACCTTGCCCTGCCCTGCCGGGGGTTGCTCCTTCTACCCACAGCTTCTCCCTGCAGTGCTGTGCGGATCTCCTGGGCAGGCTGAGTGCAGACCCTGGCAGGCAGCAGAGTCCCTGCCCCAGCACACAGCCCCCTGGGGCGAAGGGACCCTGCTCTGAAGAACAGCCCTGGGTACCCATGGCTGCACACCTGGCTTCACAGTCCTGCAGCTGTCCCTGAGAGAAGGCAGCGGTCATACCCTGTCCTCTGACGGTGCAGCAGGGAAGCCCTGCTCTGCAGCACGTCCTCCTCTTCTCCACTAGAGACGCTGTCAGAATCCTCCTGAAAGATCCCACAGGCTGTGCGATGTGCCAGCTTTAAGAGATCCCTCCAGGAACCGCAGCTGATTTGCCCTGCAGCCAGAAACATACCGTGTTAAGGACTGTGAAGATTTCTCTCCCGTGAGCTCTCAGCATCCTCCCACCACAGATTGCCTCTAACCTCTCTCTGCCTTGCTCCTCTCCCCTCGGTGCCTGCAGGCAGTGCCCTCAGCCCTGCTGCGCTTTGCAGAGGAGCTACTCCGGGGCAGAGCTGTCTCTCTGCAGTGCTGCCCACTTGCCGTGAGCTCCCTCTGTCCCAGGAGCCTGGCCCAGCTCAGCAGCAGAGGACCAGCCCAAGGCAGCACTTTCTCTGCCCCCTCTGGGCTCCCTCAAGGTGTCCCTGGAGCTCCAGGGGAACCTGCTGTGAAACAGGCTGAAGCAATCCCTGATGTTCCCTCCCTCAGCTGGGGAGAGACACTTCTTTCCAGCAGTGGCATTTCTCCTATTCGGAAAAGAGTTGGGCATGAGAGTCACCTTTCTGTGTCCCAGCATTAGCAGCATACGCAGACAGTGGCAGGGAGGAATCTCCTTTACCCCTGGTGAGAGAAAGGATTCCACTAAGTCAAGCGAGGCATCTCATCCTGGGTCTGTGTAGTCGTGGGGCTGGAAGGACTCAGCTCTCTCCCATGCCTGCCACAAGCCCTCAGGAGCTGGGATTCCTCTTGCCTCAGTTCAGGTGTGCCTTTCTGTGATTTTAGAAAATAGGCATCTGCATGTGAGCTCCTTGTCTCAGCTCCCATGCAAATTAATGGAGATGGAGGCCAGGAGTGAGCTTCTCAGATGCATGCACCTGGTGACAGTGGAAGTCTCAGAGGTGGTCCAAGATAAGTGCAGGCAAGCGCAAACTCTAACAACGGAGCAGTTCATAGAGAAAGAACAGCATCTGGGGGCATCACCTTGAAGGCTGGTGGGGAATTCCTTTGGCCAACAGCAGATGCCCACCTTGAGGAAAACTGCACTTTTCCCTACTCATGATGTTCAGGACAGCCTGTTGAGGGAGGCAGCTGGTCAAATGGATTCATGTGCCCTAGGGATAGCTCAGTCCTTTTTTAAAATGTTATTTCTCCATCAGCTGTATATACTCGATTGCCATCGACTGTAACTGCAGTTGTCTCACGGACATCCCGACATTGCCTAACTAAATCCAGGGCAGCTACTCACTGGCCAAACACAGGCCTGTAGTGCTACAGAAGATGCCAGGGCTGTAGAGCACAACTGCGTGTGGCTGGTCAGGACAGCACAGGAGCTACAGGAAAGGCATCCCTGTCCAGAGAGGGTGGGTGACTGACACCCCAGATGGCATCTCAGACAGATTCAGTTTCTTTTGGCCAGCCACTCTCTCGCCACTGGAGTGAGGCAAGGTCTGACCCACCTCCATCCAGTAGATGCAGGGCAGTTCATGAACAGGAAGGACATCACGTCGGGATCTCCACTCGTTTGCCTACTCCTAAACTCTGCTGGTTCTTCTTTCAACAGTCCTTTACTCACCCTCTTGATGATACCCTCAAGGAACAGTCCAAGGATTGTCACAGTGTTCCTGGATCACAGGATGTCCACGCTCAAGGACATTTTCAGCAGCAACTGTCCTTCCTTGAGATCAGCTTGCATCCACCACAGGCCCTCAGGGGCTGCAGAGACCCCACAGACGGCAAAGCCCTCTCCTGCCAGGGTGCACATCCCCGGCCAGTTTCTCTCTGGCCTTGGGGAGAGCAGCGTTTCCTCTTTCTGTGCCTTTACTTTGCCATCTGCCATCCACCCAGCGTGGCTCTGGTCTCAAGCAGAGCATTTGCACCTCCTGGGTCTTGGGCACTTGGTACTGTGTTGGCCTGTGACAAGCCTGAGCGTGTTCCCAGTTCCCTAGCTGAGGTGATGCAGCCCAAAGGCGCACCAATGCCCTCAGCCTGGGGTACAGGCAGGAGGAGCTGGAGTCCCACGTGCCATCACAGAGTTTTGCCATCAGTGGAATCGATGGGGAGGAGTGGTGGGACAGCTCACACTGCTAGTGGTGCTGCAATGGTGCATACAGGCTTCTGAGGAGAGACGGGCTGGAATGATCAGGAGGCAAATGTCCTCTGTGTGCAGGAGCTTCTCGTATGTATGGAGCTTCTCTATGGGATGTGGAATAGGTTGGGTGAGCCCTTGTGGGTGAGGGTCAGAGAAGAGACCTGCTGGTGTGATATCACGGTGGGAGACAAAGCAACTGCAATCAGGGTAAGGAATTGGACAAAGCCTCATGTAAGCAACTCAAGGAAGTCTCCAGATCAATGACGTCAGGTCTCATTAGGGCCTTGAGAGACCCTGACACTCACTGGAAGGGAAGCAGAGCAGGATGCCTACTGTCCAGCAGGTGTCTGGGGTCTCTTGGTAAAACCTCTTTGCACCGATGCCAGGTAGGCAACCAAAGGTGATGCTCACCTCCATCTGATCTTTGCAAAAGAGGGAGTGCTGATCAGGGATGTGAAAACGAGTGTGAGCCTTGGCTGTAGTGACCATGAAATAGTGGGAGAAAATGGGCCAGGATGGCTGCCCTCATAATGGGGGCTTTAAACGAAGAATGATGGGGAGGGAGAGAGTAACCAGCAGCCCAGTGAGGGAGTGACAGGCAACATCGTTGTGGTGGGTTGACCCTGGCCGGATGCCAGGTGCCCACCAAAGCCACTCTATCACTCCCCCTCCTCAACTGGACAGGGGGAGAAAATAAAACGAAAGGCTCATGGGTTGAGATAAGGACAGGGAGATCACTCAGCAATTACTGTCACGGGCAAAACAGACTCACTTGCAAAAATTAGTTTAATTTATTACTAGTCAAATCAGAGCAGGATAATGAGAAATAAAACCAAATCTTAAAACACCTTCCCCCCACCCCTCCCTTCTTCCCAGCCTTAACTTTACTCCTGATTTTCTCTACCTCCTCCCCCCCTGAGCGGCGCAAGGGGAGGGGAATGGGGGTTTGGGTCAGTTCATCACACGTTGTTTCTGCCGCTCCTTCCTCCTCAGGGGACGACTCCTCACACTCTTCCCCTGCTCCAGCGTGGGGTCCCTCCCACGGGAGACAGTCCTCCACGAACTTCTCCAACATGAGTCCTTCCCACGGGCTACAGTTCTTCACGAACTGCTCCAGCGTGGGTCCCATCCACAGGGTGCAGTCCTTCAGGAAGAGACTGCTCCAGCGTGGGTCCCCCGCGGGGTCACAAGTCCTGCCAGCAAACCTGCTTCAGCGTGGGCTCCTCTCTCCACGGGGCCACGGGGCCACAGGTCCTGCCAGGAGCCTGCTCCAGCGGGCTTCCCACGGGGTCCCAGCCTCCTTCGGGCATCCCCCTGCTCCGGCATGGGGTCCTCCACGGGCTGCAGGTAGATATCTGCTCCACCGTGGACCTCCATGGGCTGCAGGGGACAGCCTGCCTCACCATGGTCTTCACCACGGGCTGCAGGGGAATCTCTGCTCCGGCGCCTGGAGCACCTCCTCCCCCTCCTTCTTCACTGACCTTGGTGTCTGCAGAGCTGTTCCTCTCACATCTTCTCACTCCTCTCTCTGCTGCAACTGCTACTCCCCTGTAACTTCTTTTCCCTTTCTTAAATATGTTATCCCAGAGGCGCTACCCTGTTGCTGATTGGCTCGGCCTTGGCCAGCGGGGTCCGTCGTGGAACCCACTGGCATTACCTTTATCGGACATAGGGGAAGCTTCTAGCAGCTTCTCACAGAAGCCACCCCTGTAGCCCCCCCCGCTACCAAAACCTTGCCACACAAACCCAATACAGGCACCTTCACTCCCTTGTACGTGAGCCAGGAGCTTACCAGCTCACAAGTTCACCACCGGGCGTGAGGCCTGTTGCTCCTTAGTCAGTACGGCTAGGGGTCAAGTGTACCCGTCACATGCCCCATGAGCTGACCTTGCTCTCTTTTGCAAGCAAGAAGAAGATAGGAGGACTCAGTTTGCACTATCTAAGCCAGCCACTGGGAAAGAAAGAAGTAATTACATTGGGGAGGAGGGGTCGGATTAGGAGAAGGAAAGAAGGGGCAAGTAATGATTTCGGTGTTAAAAAATTGGGAAGCTGAGACCCAGCTTGTGTACCTTTCTTCTGAAGAAGGATCTACTTTTTTTTCAGAGGGGCTGACCCTATCAGACTAGCTTTCACAGTTCCCCTCTGCTAGAAAGCCCAGAGAACATGAGGGATGGGATTCATCTACTCGGGTTTAGACATGTCCTGTGGAAGGGCTTTATTCAGCTGCCCACTTCTCACTGCCAATATGGAGATGCCCTGAGGAATCCCAGACATGCAGGAATCCCACCGTTCAGCTTGGCTGGGTAATGGAAGAGAGAACAGCGTGTTCAGAGTAAGTTTTCTCCCACTCTTGGGCAGGTGTGGCATTTCAACAGCTCCCACTTACAGGATCACAATTGTGTTGACGCTAAAGAAGGAAGAAAGCCAGGGAACGTTTTTACACTTTTCAACACCAGTCCTGTATTTCCTTAAGACACAGATTCCCTTCTCCCCCTTCTCATTCCACAAACAGTCCCAAGATTCTGCACTTCTAAAGATACAGCTGGTACACAAAATATGCGCTTACGAGTGGTCCACACTTGATCAAAAGACATCCACAACCTGTTTATTCCTGGTGGATCTCAACTAGTATGAGCGCTCGATGCAGACCACAGTTTTTCTGAGTGCATTTCCTAGAGCGCCCTTGACCTCCCTGTTCCGCAGGCTGTAGAGGAGTGGATTGACCATGGGTGTGAGGATGGTGTAGAAAAAGGAGAGCGCTTTATTGAGCTGCCTCAGTGAGGCTGTCCTGGGTATCATAGAGACAACGATGAGGGTACCATAGAAAACAGTGACCACGATGAGGTGAGAGGAGCAGGTGGAGAAGGCCTTCTGCCTACCCATGGTGGTTGGGATCCTCAGGATCACAGCTATGATGCAGATATAGGATAGCAATGTGAATACAAATGGAAGACTACATCCAGGAAGCAGATGATGAAAGTAACCAGTCTAAGCGCCGTGGTGTCACTGCAGGCAAGCTCTAGCAATGGGGCAAAATCACAGAAGAAGTGATCAATTGCATTGGGACCACAGAACTGTAACTTGGAAAATTGTCCAGTGACTATGGGAGACATTAGTAATCCTGCTAGCCAGGACCCAGCCGCCAGCTGGAGGCAGACCTTCCAGTTCATGAGGCTTGCATAGAGCAGGGGTTGACATATGGCCAAGTACCGATCATAGGACATGGTGGCCAGAAGTAACACTCAGTACCTGCAAAACAGCCAAAGAAAAAGAACTGTGTCATGCAGCCTGAGCAGAAATGCTTCTGTCCCTGGTTAGGAAGCTGGCCAGCAGCCTGGGCAGGATAGTGGAGGTATAGCAGATTTCCACACTGGAGAAATTCCCCAGGAAGACGTACATGGGAGTGTGAAGATGCCGATCTGCCACCACCAGCACAACAATGAGGATGTTGCCAAACACGGTCACCATGTAGATCATGAGAGAGAGGAGAAAGAGAGGCATCTGAAGCTTGGGGACATTACTCAGTCCCAGCAGGAGGAACTCCACTGGTGATGTCCGGTTGTCCCATTCCTCTTTCTCCATGAAGTGCTGTAGGACCTTCTTTTTCCCGCTTGGCAGGAAGGGAAGCTGAGGAAGGGCATGCGCTTCTGTGTTTGTTGTAAAAAGGAGTTGGGAAGAAATCCCTGCCAGAAACAACATGGAGGTTTTCCCTCATTTGACTGAAATCACACTTGGTTTAGGAGCACTATTCTAGTGAAAGGGCAGGAACAGGTTCTTAAGAGGGACTGTGGTGGGTTGACCCTGGCCGGATGCCAGGTGCCCACCAAAGCCGCTCTATCACTCCCCCTCCTCAACTGGACAGGGGGAGAAAATAAAACGAAAGGCTCATGGGTTGAGATAAGGACAGGGAGATCACTCAGCAATTACCGTCACGGGCAAAACAGACTCGACTTGGGGAAAAATTAGTTTAATTTAATGCTAGTCAAATCGGAGCAGGATAATGAGAAATAAAACCAAATCTTAAAACACCTTCCCCCCACCCCTCCCTTCTTCCAGCCTTAACTTTACTCCTGTTTCTCTACCTCCTCCCCCCCGAGCGGCGCAGGGACGGGGAATGGGGGGTTGGGTCAGTTCATCACACATTGTTTCTGCCGCTCCTTCCTCCTCAGGGGACGACTCCTCACACTCTTCCCTGCTCCAGCGTGGGGTCCCTCCCACGGGAGACAGTCCTTCACAAACTTCTCCAACATGAGTCCTTCCCACGGGCTACAGTTCTTCACAAACTGCCCAGCGTGGGTCCCATCCACAGGGTGCAGTCCTTCAGGAACAGACTGCTCCAGCGTGGGTCCCCCGGCGGTCACAAGTCCTGCCAGCAAACCTGCTCCAGCGTGGGGCTCCTCTCTCACGGCGGGCCACGGGTCCGTAGGTCCTTGCCAGGAGCCTGCTCCAGCGCGGGCTTCCCACGGGGTCACAGCGTCCTTCGGGCATTCCCCCTGCTCCGGCATGGGTCCTCCACGGGCTGCAGGTGGATATCTGCTCCACCATGGACCTCCATGGCTGCAGGGGACAGCCTGCCTCACCAGGTCTTTACCACGGGCTGCAGGGGAATCTCTCTCTCTGCTCCGGCGCCTGGAGCACCTCCTCCCCCTCCTTCTTCCCTGACCTTGGTGTCTGCAGAGTTGTTTCTCTCACATCTTCTCACTCTGCTCTCTCTGGCTGCAACTGCTACTCCCTGTAACTTTTTTTGCTTTTCTTAAATATGTTATCACAGAGGCGCTACAACTGTTACTGATTGGCTCGGCCTTGGCAAGCGGCGGTCCGTCTTGGAACCCGCTAGCATTAACTTTATCAGACATAGGGGAAGCTTCTAGCAGCTTCTCACAGAAGCCACCCCTATAGGCCCCCCCGCTACCAAAACCTTGCCACGCAAACCCAATACAGGGCCAAACTGCTCTCTTAGAAGAACCTCCTCTGATTTAGAGAGACGAGTTGCCGCATTGAGGTGCCTGTTTCTGTGGAATGAAAGAGAATGTTCATTTGCTCACACACTAGATTATGACACATGAAGGTATTCCCAGTAGTAGCTGGCATAGGCGTTAGCCATGTCCTACTTTCAAGCAACGGAAAGAATGGGCCAGAGAGAAAAGCCCGTGTGCAAAAAAGCCTTTAGGGGAATGCATTGTGCCATAGATTGTTTCTTCACCCCAAGGAGAGAATGGACACTGAACAGGATTAGTGGTCTCAACTCCCTGAAACATTTGCTTTCTGATGAGACAATTCTGTGTCCTGGACAGTCCATCTCTTTCCACTGACCAAGAGTGGCCAGGAGTTACTAGCTTTGTTGTTGAAGGCACTGCAAAGGGTCTGTTAGACAGGAGACTTACAAGCAGATGTGAACTTGGGAGAGAAGGCGGGGAAAACTGAATTCCGGAGAGAGAGGTACCCAAGCCATCTAAGGCAAATGAAGAAAAGTGATGTTGCACGAGGAGGAGGGGAAAAGGACAGGGTGATGATCATTTGCTGAACATGTTTTCCTCCTCACTTTCAATTTCTGGAGTGCATTTGGGCTACCTCCCTGCAGCAGCACAGCACCTGGACCTCAGCATTGCCATCTGAGTTCTCAGGGCTCCCTGTTCAGCATTGCAATGGAGACACAAGAGTGTCCCGAGGGTGAGTGGGGGGCTGAGGCAGTGCAGGATCATGATCAAGCACAAGCTTCCAGTCAATGCCTGATACATGCCTGATTGCCTGCTCAGGGAACGTGGTGGCTGAAGAGAGAGAGCACTTTGCCCATGCCTCCTCTTTGGGCTTTCGTAACACTCAGGTCAGACAAAACACTGTCCCTGATCATTCCCTGCCTCAAACTTTATACCTTTTACAGTGAGTTGGAGATGGCCAAGGCAGGCACCTAGGCAGCCCAGAGAGTTCCTGGGATGGAGGGGCCCTTCTACTCAGTGATTCACCCCGCCTACACTGGGATGCATTGTTCCTGAAGGTGCTTCCATGGGGAGGGTGCTCCAGATTCACTGCTCTCTGTAAATCACATCCCGTGTGGATGGCTGAGAGAGAAACTGTGAGAGAGCTGAGGGATTGAGATCGATCCCTAAGATACAAGCAAGGTGGAGAAAGGGACAGAGAGAGATTAAGAGAGTGGAGAAAATGAGGGACATGTATTGGCACACTGGCCCCAGACACTCTGCCCAAACCTCTTCATGTCCACTGAGGTGTGAGAGTGCCCATTAGCTGATGGCCCACAGCTCTGACTCTGCACTGACAACCATGCTGCCTGTATTTCTGTTCCGCAGTGTTAAGGACGCAGAGAGGGTATCTAGAGGAAAGAGCGAGCTGGAATAAGAAGACATGCAGGATAGGACTGTAACCAAGGCACATGGTCTCGCTTCCTAGTTGCCACTGTGCAAAGAGCCCCTGGCACATTAACCACACCTGCCTCAGCAAATCTAGCACCTACCTGTAATGCCCAGCATGACGTGACAACCTTTCCTCTGAGGGTAATGGAGAATGAAAGGCAAGGTCTGGGTGCCATCCTCTGCCTCTTCCCGCTCCATCAGCCCCTTTCCAATTGTGCCTGAAGACCCTGACCCATGACTCAGCCATTGCTCTGCCTTGCACTCTTCTGTCAGCGTCTCCTTCTGTGAGCCTTCAGCAGCACCTGGATGTCACCAGCTCTGAAGCGCCTCCTGGGTTTATAGAAAGAGTCTCCTGAAGGTTGCTCCTGCAGCTCAACACTCTCTTGTGTCACAGAAAGTGAGCACTGTGCAAGTGAAGCCCTGTGGGGATGAAAGCCCTGAGCTGCCCTCCCCTGGACCTCTATGCTCTTAGAAAGACGGAAATGAGCCAGGGGAATGAGCTGTGATCTCTTCAAACTCATGGAGCAGAACTACAATGAGATATGTGCCACAGCTCCTCCTTCCAGACTCCATGAATGGTCGGTGGGGAGGAAGGAGGCATTTCCTCTAAGCTGAGGAGACTGGCAATGTGGGACAGGAATGAATCACCCACAGGGGTGCCAGGCTCTGCCCGTTGAGGAGAGAGGGAACCCAAACCTTTCCCAGAGGCAAAGGAACCTAACTTGCTGGGGACTAAAGTGAGCTCAGCTACTGATCTAGACTGCCGGTTAGGATTCCACCCTCCTGCAATAGTGCACAGGGTTCTCCTTTGCTCCTGCTTGTCGCAAATGGGCGACTGAGATCACTTAAAGAACCACTGTATTAGCAAAAGTGGTTTTAATATGATGTTGTAAAAGTGCAGCTTAACAGAGTTCGATGGCAAGGTTCACTCTATTACTGTTACGGCACAATCATTTGAGCAATGATCCAAAACTACCAAGGCACAAATCCCAAGTTACCAAGGCACAAATCCAAGTTACCAAGACAAAAATCAAAGTTACCATACTACAAGGTTATGGGCAATACCGGTCCGCTTACCAAAGATCTGCAGTTGGTAAGAGGTCTCTCTGCCTCGAGGAGCAACCTTGAGAGGCGTCCCAGCTCAAGGGGAGATCACTGCCATGCAGGGAGGCTGCTTAGCCGGAGAGCTCAAAGAAGGCTCACTTAGGCTGTCATATTTATGGAATAAAATGGTTG
The DNA here is from genome assembly GCF_018139145.2 of Gymnogyps californianus. Lineage (NCBI taxonomy): Eukaryota > Metazoa > Chordata > Aves > Accipitriformes > Cathartidae > Gymnogyps > Gymnogyps californianus. The sequence goes on from NC_059496.1 coordinate 1,370,388, forward strand.
TCTTGTAGTCAAATTACATGTGATGTGAAAGGTATGCATGAGACTCCTCGTACCCACAACTGTCTTTGTGCCTTGACAAATGAGTCTTGGAAAAAGCCACCCGCTATTCATGCGTTAATCACATGATCGATGTTCCAAGCTCACATGCATCGATGCTCACTGTGTCACTCTGCTCCTTTGTGGGTTTTCAGAGAACAGATTGAAACTAGAGGAGTTGTTGGCCCATTTACGGCTCAGGCCTGTACCTCCTTTGGAGCCTGTACCAAACTACCGCTGGTTTGGTTAAGGGGTCGAGTGCATCCATCACAGGCTTTAGGTCAAGGGGAGCAAGAGGACATGATACCTCTCAGCTCTGTTGACTTGCACCTCATGACAAGTGGACTCCTCTGTCTCTCCACCGAAAGCAAAGGGAGAGAGGGACCCTGGGACGTCATTTAGGGTAAGCGAACTGCACAGAGCATGGTCTCCAAGGAAGTCAGACTTGGTGGTCAGGGCTGGGTCCAGTGGGGTCTTGAGAACCTCGAAGGATGGACATTCCCTAGCCTGCCTGGGCAACTTGGTCCAATGCCTGTCTGTCCTCACGGTCAATGTTCTTCCTGTTCCAGATCAGAATCTCCCCTCTTTCAGGTTGTGATCATGTCTTTTGTCTTCCTGACGTGCGCCTCTCTAAACAGCCCAGCTCTTTTCTTTTCAGTAACCTCCTTTTAGGTTCTGCAAGGCTGCTAGTGCATTCTTTTGAAGCTGTCTCTTCACCAAGCTAAACAAGAGCCACTTTCCTCAGCTTGTCCTCACAGCTCAGCTACTCTATGGCCCTGACCATCTTAGTGTCTCTGCTGAGTTCATGAAAGTTTATAAGTGTTTTTCTTGTATAGGGGTGGTGGGGTGCCAGATGCAGTATTCTGGATATGATCTAATGAGTGCTGGTCTAATGAGTTTGTCTATTGCCTACTCTCCTGTTGATACAATCTCAAGTGCTGTTTGCCTTCCGTGCTGTCAGGACTCACTGCTGAATCAAGTCAGACCTACTGTTCCCCAAGGTCTGCAGGTCCTTTTCAGCAGGGTTGCTACCCAGTCAGTCAGTCTCCTCTATCTAGCACCATTATAGAGGGTTAGTCTGTCCCATGTTTCCTTCTGTCAGGACAGATCAGGGCATTTCTTTTTGGCCTATTCTACCAAACACCAATGGAATTGGCATTGCTGTCTAGCTCCCTTGACATGGCAATCTGCCCGTTGAACAAATTGACTGCATCCCTCTGGTTTTGTGTCATCCCCAAAACTTGACGAGGTCCATCCTATATACTTCTCAGGTCATTGGTAAAGCTACTGAAGAGGAGAGGTCTCAGAGCAGGCTCCCAAAGAGTTCTGTTTGTAGCTGGCCTTTGGGTAGAGTACGGACCATTCCCCATTACCCTGTGGGACCACTAATCCAGCCAGTTCTTCATCCCATCTTGTATACCATCCAGGCCCTAATGTCCCAGGTTGGATACAAGGACTTCTGAGGACCAGAATGGTCAGAGAGACTCTTTCTCCAGGCCTTCAGGCTGAGGTGACACTGGCTACTGAGGGGTTTACAAGTGGTTTGTCTTCTGTGGAGACCAGTGACGAGTGGCGTTCCTCAGGGGTCGGTATTGGGACCAGTGCTGTTTAACATCTTTGTTGGCGACATGGACAGTGGGATTGAGTGCAGACCTCAGCGAGTTTGCCAACGACACCAAAGCTGTGTGGTGCAGTCGACACTCTGGAGGGAAGGGATGCCATCCAGAGGGACCTTGACAGGCTTGAGGGGTGGGCCCGTGCGAACCTCATGAAGTTCAACAAGGCCAAGTGCAAGGTCCTGCACATGGGTCGGGCAATCCCAAGCACAAATACAGGCTGGGCGATGAGTGGATTGAGAGCAGGCCTGAGGAGAAGGACTTGGGGTGTTGGTTGATGAGAAGCTCAACATGACCCGGCAATGGGTGCTTGCAGCCCAGAAAGCCAACCGTATCCTGGGTTGCATCAAAAGAAGCATAATCAGCAGGTCGAGGGAGGGGATTCTGCCCCTTTACTCTGCTCTCCTGAGACCGCACCTGGAGTACTGCGTTCAGCTCTGGGGCCCACAACAGAAGAAGGACATGGACCTGTTGGGGTCCAGAGGAGGGCCACAAAGATAATCAGTGGGCTGGAGCACCTCTCCTATGAAGACAGGCTGAGAGAGTTGGGGTTGTTCAGCCTGGAGAAGGGAAGGCTCTGGGAGACCTTACAGCAGCCTTCCAGTAGCTAAAGGGGGCCTACAAGAAAGCTGGAGAGGGGCTTTTTACAAGGCCGTGTAGTAATAGGACAAGGCGTAGGGTAGATTTAGGTTAGATGTAAGGAAGAAGTTCTTCCACTGGGAGGTTGTGAGGCACTGGAACAGGTTGCCCAGAGAGGTTGTGGATGCCCCCTCCCTGGAAGTGTTCAAGGCCAGGTTGGACGGGTGCTTTGAGCAACCTGGTCTAGTGGAAGGTGTCCCTGCCCTGGCAGGGGGGTTGGAACTAGGTGATCACTAAGGTCCCTTCCAACCCAAACCATTCTATCATTCTATAATTCTTCCAAGTCTTCAGCAAAACAGACATCAGGAGATCCTTCTGTTTTATCTCCCCTCAGGCCTACTTCTCTGCTTTGCTTCATGGACTCAGTTCAACTCCTCTTGAAGTTTGGGGGATGTCAGAGGCCTGAGGCAATTAACCCAAATGACCCTGATCAGCCTTAGCTGAGGCCTCCGTCCACAGTCATGGGCCTAGGAGCTCTAGCATTAAGTCCCTACCTCTACGCCTATGCTGTAGGAGTACTGGTCTCCAGATCAGCCTCTGACTCTCCCATGCCCATGCCCATGTGCCCATGCCCATGCTCTTGTCTGGCCACGGAGCCCTTTGATTCTGGACCTCAACTGCAGACTGTCTTCCTGGCTTGATCTTGGCACTGCCCTTATCACTGTGGGCCTGCTTGGTGATCACTGGACCTGAACCGCATCCTAGTCAATGGATTGACTTCCTGCTTGACTGCAGGCCACCATCCCCAGGCCTCTCCTGCTTGCCTTGCTCAGCTACTGTGGGGCTGGGGCCTGGCTGGAGAGGCGCCTGTGCTGCCAGCCATGGTGTCTCCCTCGGCTCCCAGCTTGTCTTCCTGTAGGGAGTAGCTCTGCTCTTGTTGCTTCCTGACAGAGGAGTTCTCCTCTGTCCAAGTATCTTTATCACAATACCTGCTCCTGACCTCATCGTCTAGCCTCAACAGCAGGAAGAAAATATCCCCAAATACCCCCAAAGGTATTCAGGAAGTATAACTTATCCCACTTAATGTGGACAGCTGAAATCACTCTAGAATCATCTGTTTCTCTCCATGGACCATCTTTCTACCTCCAGATGAACACATGGTCCTCTTGGCCAATGGAAGAAAGATTAGAAAGGTGACTTATCAGAGGTGCTGTGCACAGATGAATCCAAAAGCAATAGTCTTAAATGAAGGTCAAAATCTTAGGTCTGAACTTAAACTATAGTAAGATCTAAGCTCACATCTAATCTCTGATTTAGGCATCTGATCTGAGGCCTTTTTCTGTGGTCAGTGGAGAGAGAGCTGTTAAGTGGTGAGCATATAGTCACCCACCTTTGGACGTGATCAGTCACAAAAGGGAAATTTTTCTCTTCCCCATGGGTAGCAGAAGGAACCAAGAGGAGTGGCTCAGAGAAGGTGATTTGGGAGAGGTTCATCTCAGATAGTTGTAAATGTCTGCACAGAAGCCATTGGCAATGAGTCAGTCTCATAAATCAAAAGACGAAGGTACTTTCAAGGTAAAACTTCTCTGAGCTGACTGAAGCTGGTTTTGGCTTCAGTTCACTGGCAACCCACGGAACATGTACTAGCCTCCCTGGCTGTACAAAAGAAAGAAGATTTTGAAGTGGATGAGAATAGTTCTTTGTTCATTTAATGAAGTGCTCAAAGTGAACTTGGATGCTTCTTTTCTTTATTTATGTGCATTTTCAATTCAGTCACTAAAAAATAATGAAATCCATTATTCATCCCAGCTCAAGTGCCAGGGAGGTGGATAGTTATTTAGGGGATTCTCATCCACAGAAGAAAGTGTGCTCTTTATTGTCCACATCCATTACAGGGAGGAGACCCTGGTCCTCAGGCCATGCTACTCATAGATGCATAAACTCCTATGTCTCCTGGGTCTCATCTGGCCTATGAGGATTCCCTTGCTACAGGAAAGACATTGAGGTGCTGGAGCGCGTCCAAAGAAGAGCAACGAAGCTGGTGAAAGGGTCTAGAGCACAAGTCTTCTGAGGAGCGGCTGAGGGAACTGGGGGTTGTCTAGTCTGGAGAAAAGGAGGCTTCAGGGGAGACCTTATCGCTCTCTACAACTACCTGAAAGGAGGTTGTAGTGAGGTGGGGGTCGGTCTCTTCTCCAAGTAGCAAGCGATAGGACGAGAGGAAATGGCCTCAAGTTGCGCCAGAGGAGGTTTAGTTTGGATATTAGGAAAAAATTTCTTCACCGAAAGGGTTGTCAAGCATTGGAACGGGCTGCCCCAGGGAAGTGGTTGAGTCACCATCCCTAGAGGTATGTAAAAGACGTGTAGATGGGGCGCTTAGGGACCTGGTTTAGTGGTGAACTTGGTAGTGTTAGGTTTACGGTTGGGCTCAATGATCTTAAGGGTCTTTTCCAACCTAAATGGTTCTATAATCCTAATGATCATTTCAGAAGCATCTCTTCTACACACCCACAGAGCCATTGCAATGGTCTCCTTCCAATTTCCCTTGAAGCCTTCTCTTGACTAGGATGCCTACAGTACCATAATCTGTATGTTACTTGTAATACTGGAATTAAGACATTCCGATAAGTTCCTGATGCTTGTAGTCATGGAAAACTCCTTTTGAGTCTGAAGGAAAACAGAATCAGCAACAAAGTGTTTGGCAACAAAATAGGAAAAAGAGAAGAAAGGGGAAAAAGGGGCCATCTGAGTGTAAACAGGTTTCTGGTCAGTAGGCTTCTCTGACGGAGCCCTGCACTTGTCACTAGCCTGTGTCCTGTGTTCTCATTAGAGCCTATTTCCAACTACCTCCGGCGCAGGTGCATTCTCTGTTCTTAGTGGGCATCTGTGAATGGCAGTGAACTTCAAGCTAGACTCACCGGTGAGTAGGTTACAAGGTCTGTGTTGCAGCAAGTGGAGCAGGGCCACAAACATCCTGGACTCCAATGCCTGGGTGCATGCACTGGGGAGACCAGGAGCATCTGAGTCCAGGTGCTGGATAGAACGAGTGCCTAAGGCACACCTGGGTCCTCTCCTAGAGAGACTGATGGCTGGAGAAGGCTTACTGGCTTCCTCCTTCCACTGGCAGCACAAGACTCACAGGGTCCTGCTCACCATAAGGCCTCAACGCTGCAAGAGCTGAGGAACTTGCGGAGGAACAGCATGGTGCAACTTGGCAAAACAGGCTCTAAGTCCTTGCCAGGCCTGGCTCTCCAGACGTACCTGCACAGGTTGATCAGGATACACTTCTGCAGCTGCCACCGGGCATTGGGGTGGGCACCAGTGAGGACCCTCAGCTCCCTTCAGTCAGGGGAGCAGTCTCTGGAAGCAAGCCGTGTTGTAGAGGAGGAAGGTGGCCAAGGTGTCTGGGAGTCACTATCAGAACCCAAGTGTGAAAGGAAAAATGCTCTTGATTTTGTCAGAAAGAAAAGTTCATCTGGAGTGGAAGTGTGGGTCAGATCTTAACTCGATCTTAACTAGTTCCCTCAGCCACTCCTCATAAGACTTGTGCTCTAGACCCTCCAGCAGCTTCATCGCTCTTCTTTGGACACACTCTGGCACCTCAATGTCTTTCTTGCAGTGAGAGGCCCAAAAATGAACACTGTATTCGAGGTGCAGCCTCACCAGTGCCGAGTACAGGGGGACGATCACTTCCCTAGTCCTGCTGGCCACACTATTTCTGATACAAGCCAGGATGCTATTGGCCTTCTTGGCCACCTGGGCACACTGCTGGCTCATCTTCAGCCAGCTGTCAACCAACAGCCCAGGTCCTTTTCCACCAGGCAGCTTTCCAGCCACTCTTCCCCCAAGCCTGCAGCATTGCATGGGTTGTTGTGACCCAAAGTGCAGGAACGCAGCACTTAGCCTGGTTGAATCTCATACAATTGGCCTCAGCCCATCAATGCATCCCTCTGTAGAGCCTTTCTACCCTCAAGCAGATCAAACACCTCTGCCCAGACTTGCTGTCATCTGCAAACTTACTGAGGGTGCACTCGATCCCCTCGTCCAGATCATTGATAAAGTTATTAAACATGACTGGACTCAATACTGAGCCCTGGGGAACACCTCTTGTGACCGGGCCGCCAACACTGGATTGAACTCCGTTCACCATAACTCTTTGAGCCCGGCCAGCCAGCCAGTTTGTTACCCAGTGAAGAGTGCACCCATCCAAGCCATGAGCAGCCAGTTTCTTCAGGAGAATGCTGTGGGAAACGGTGTCAAAGGCTTTACTAAAGTCCAGGTAAACAACATCCACAGCCTTTCCCTCATCCACTAAGCGGGTCACCTTGTCATAGAAGGAGATCAGGTTAGTCAAGCAGGACCTGCCTTTCATAAAGCCATGCTGACTGGGCCTGATCACCTGGTTGTCCTGTACATGTCGTGTGATGGCACTCAAGATGATCTGCTCCATAACCTTCCCTGGCATCGAGGTCAGACTGAGAGCCTGTAGTTCCCCGGATCCTCCTTCTGGCTTTTCTTGTAGATGGGCATCTGTACTGGTTTTGGCTGGGATAGAGTTAAAATTCTTCATAGCAGCTTGTACAGGGCTATGTTTTGGATTTGTGCTGGAAACAGTGTTTGATAACACAAGGATGTTTTAGTTATTGCTGAGCAGTGCTTACACAGAGTCAAGGCCTTTTCTTGCTTCTCACACTGCCCAACCAGCGAGTAGGCTGGAGCTGCACAAGAAGTTGGGAGGGGACACAGCTGGGACAGCTGGCCCAATTGCTCAAAAGGGATATTCCATACCATATGATGTCATGCTCAGTAATAAAACTAGGGGGGGGAGGCTGGTGGGGGGTGCTGCTGCTCGGGGGGACCTGGGCATCTGGCTGTCAGCTAGTAGCAAGCAATTGTTTTCCTTTGCATCACTTGTTTTTTCTTGGGTTTTATATTTTCTTCTCTCTTTGTTTAATTTTCCTCTTTTCCTTAGAATTCTTTTTAAAATTTCTTTTCAATTATTAAAACTGTTTTTTATATCTCAACCCATAAGCTTCTTTCTCACTTTTACCCTTCCGATTCTCCTCTCATCCAGAGCGGGGGAGTGAGCGAGCGGTGCGTGGTGGTGCTTAGTTGCTGGCCAGGGTTAACGCATGAACACCTACCAATGGTTTTGAGATGGAGAAACATTGCTCAGAGGATCTTCTCAATTTGTATTGGCATAGTGTTATATCTCTACAACCTATGTGTTGTGATGTGTTTCGATTGCTGCAGGGCCATTTGCAAACCCTCACACTACTCTGTCCTTACGAACTCCTGGTTGTGCTCCATGCTCATCTTTAGCTGCTGGGGAATGGCATCTCTATCCATGCTCAGCCCCACCGTCTTGTATGCCATTAGACCTCTGTGCCCAATGTAGAGACTGCTTCTTCTGCGGCATCATCCCTTTGCTGAGAGCAGCCAGCATGGGCACCAGCTCCTATGAAACATGAGCATTGCTCTCTCCTCGCTGTGCTGCTGAGCTCCTTCACACTGTCTTCTGTGCTTTATGCCTGCATTATATGCATCATCCTGAGGATAACCTCTGTGCAAAGCCACAATAAGGCCTTCTTCACCTGCATATCCTTCACCTGCATATCCTATATTTCTTCACTCACTATCGCAAATGCTAGCGGGCATGTTTGACCATGTGAGGCCTGAAAGAGAAGCTGCTTTGTTGTAAGCTGTCTGCAAATGTGCAGGTTCCTCTAAGAGAAGTGCATTCAGGAGAAGAACAGTTTTAGATAACGTAGGTGTCAGCCGACAGAGTCAGAAGACACAACCCTTTGAGTGTTTGAACTGACCTCAGACAATGGAAACTGGGACTCGCACCTCTGATTCACTGATTCACTGTGCTCCTACTGCTGTAGGTGACGGAGCTTGAGCTTTTGCTCAAATACAGCCAGCAGCTTAGTCTCAGAAAGTTTTCCGGATGAAACCCAGTGCAGAGATTCCCTATGCCAGACTAGGAGGCAAAAGAACACGCCGGGCATTTGGGATCTAAGACTAGCCTGAAGCCCCAAGCTAAAAATGTCAATGCAAACAATGGAGCACTTGCCCTATACTGAACTTCTCCATTTGACTCCTCGTGTAAGTGCTACCCCATTGTGCCCTGGGACAGAGCCTGAGGGGACAACACAGTCTGTTGAGAAGCTTTGTTTCACTCCTTCAAACCCTCCCTCTCCTCCCCTCCCTCTCCTCACCCTTGGCATTTGGAATCATCCTGGGTCTGGAGCCATCTGCTCTGCTCCTTTCTAGGTCTACAAACAAATGTAAAGATGAAGGGAAAAACATCAGTCTTTATTGCATAGATTCTTCTTGTGCTTCCTTCTGTTAAGATAAGTATTTTGATGTTAAAAAAATAATAATAAATCAGAGATTTGAAACTTGAATAGTGAGTTTCATCTACTTTGCTGCAGGTGCCTGTGAGAACTTGTTTTCCCAAGGCTCCCTCTGCAGTCAGTGGAGACAAGAGAAAACGCTAGAGGCTGGGTCCTCCCAACCTATAACTGGCATGCAAAAGAAAGGTTACAAATCTCTTCCAGACACTCTTCTCTTGCTCTGCCTTTAGGTCAGGACATTTGATAGTCATAGCAATGAGCGGCTGTTTTGAAACAATGGCATTTCAGTGCAGACGGATGTCAGATGAGACTGTGTGGAACCATAATAAATTTCAGTCATTATTTCGAGTACTAAAGAAGGCAAGTTATACTTGGTCCCTCTTCTACCCCCTCCCCTTTGCTGAAGAAACAGAGAGCAAGAAGCTGTGGAAGAAAGCAGGGCATTACAGAAGAGATACTTGACATTACTTCTTTTGAAATCAACAGATTCTCAGGGATTCCTAGTCCAAAAAGGCAAGTACTGAAAAGTAGAAAGAATAGCTTTCAACATACATGTTGGTTTGGTTTGATTTGATTTGATTTGATGGTTTAGCATTTGTGCAATAGAAGAGATGAGTTTGGCACATAGGTGTGAGAGATGTTTGCAATAGGTCTGAGTGAATTTGGAATTTCCCAGGAATGGGGTGAAATAGCTAACAGCCTCTTTAAAATCTTCTGTCCTGGAGAAAGAATCCTTTGTGAGTGTTTGAAAAAGGTAGAAAGAAGACAGGAAATGCTCTGAGGACTCTAACTGAAATGTAAAACATAAAAATCAGGGTGTGAGCAATGCTTGAAGGACTCTCTCTGTCTGTGTTATATAGGAAGATTGCGGGAAAGGAAAGAAGCAGAAAAGGAAGGACAGAACTTTTCATCCAGACTGTGAAATTATCACACTTGCTTTTTTGCCACGTTCCTGTCTCGGCAGGATGAACTGAAATTCAGCATGGGAGCAGAAAATTGAATCTGCAGTTACTGAGTTCATCCTAGAGGGTTTCTCAGGGCTTGATCAAAGCCTACAGCTCTTTCTCTCTCTGGTCCTTCTGCTCATTATACCTGACAACAGTGATGGGGAACGCAACCATCATCTTCCTTGTGTGTGTGGATCACCGCCTGCAAACCCCCATGTACTTTTTCATCAGCAATCTGTCCTTCCTGGAAATCTGGTTTACATCCTCCACAAGCATCAAATTGTTTGTGATCCTGAGTTCCGGTAGGAGAACAATCTCACTAAGCACCTGCTTTGCCCAGTCCTATTTCTATTTTGCTCTGGGCTATACAGAGCTTGTTCTACTTGTTGTCATGTCCTTTGACCGCTATGTTGCCATCTGCCAGCCTTTGCATTATGTTGCCATCATGAAGCCTCAGCTCTGCATCCACCTGGTTGTTGCTGCTTGGGTCATAGGCATCACACTCTTGAGTTACCATCTGGTCCTCCTCTACAAGCTGACTTTCTGTGGCTCAAACAAGATCCACCATTTTTTTTGTGACAACTCACCCTTATTCAAATTGTCCTGCTCTGACACCAGCCTGCTTTGGAAAATAGACTCTGTTTTATCATCATTGGTCATACTGGGTTCCTTATGTTTAACTCTGGCATTTTACATGGGCATCCTTTTCTGTATTCTACACCTTCCAGCAGCCTCTGGGAGGAAAAAAGCTTTTACTACCTGTTCTTCCCATCTCACCACCTTGGCCATTGGATATGGGAGCTGCATTGCTCTCTATGTGTGTCCTTCAGAAGATGTTTCCTTGGAGACAGAGTTGTAGCTTTGCTGAACACTGTCCTGTACCCATTCTTAAATCCGTTCATCTACAGTCTTAGAAACAAGACTGTGATACTGGCCCTAAACAAAGCCATTGCCCATGCAACAATGCAGCTTTTCCCCTAATCCTGGTGCATTTCTGGACAGCAATTCCAATGATCTGCTCTCGTATGTTAAGCAATACCAATGCATATGTATGTAACCTTCCAAATACAGATGCCTCAGGAGATTTATGTTCTTGTTGGATTGTGTTAGGTTAAGCGATAAGAAGCTCATCTGCACACACAAAGAAGGCACTGACAATGGCAGGAGGAGTAACTCAGTTAATACCCTGCCCCAGCTGCTCCCAGGCCCATCACAGGAGAGCCACCAGCTCATCAAGAACCCATCTCCACAACCTGAGAAGAGCACAGAGGCACAGTGGCAGGTGGGAACCCAAAATTACAGGCTCCTGAGGAATGAACACCTTGTCCCAGCTCCTTCCAGGGCTGCCCTGGGAGAGCCATCAGCCCTGTTGTCCAGGTGTGAAAAAGAAATGCTTCCTAACGTCCAGTCTAAACCTCCCATGGCGCAGCTTTGAACCATTCCCACGCGTCCTGTCCCTGGATGCCAGGGAGAAGAGATCAGCACCTCCCTCTCCACTTCCCCTCCTCAGGAAGCTGTAGAGAGCAATGAGGTTGCCCCTCAGACTCCTTTTCTCCAAACTAGACAAGCCCAGTGTCCTCAGCCGCTCCTCACAGGACATTCCTTCCAGCCCTTTCACCAGCTTGGTTGCCCTCCTCTGGACACATTCAAGTATCTTAACATCCTTTCAAAATGGTGGGGCCCAGAACTGCACACAGGGATCAAGGTGAGGCCGCACCAATGCTGAATCCAGCGGGATAATCACCTCTTTTGACCGGCTGGTTATACTGTGTTTGATGCACCCCAGGATGCGGTTTTGCCCTCTTGGCTGCCAGGGCACGCTGCTGACTCCTATTGAGCCTGCTGTCGACCAGCACCCCCAGAATCCCTTTCTGCAGGGCTGCTCTTCAGCCACTCCTTTCCCAGCCGATACTTGTGCCTGGCATTATTTCATTCAGTAGACTGTCTAGACAAAGGCCCTTTCCATTATTCTCCAGTTTTCTCCTCCTTTTATTCTTTGTTCATTCAGATACCTCTCACCTATGCTGCTGCTTTGGATCTCAGGGAGTTAAAGCTTGCCTGACTTTCAGTAGTCTAGTTGTCTCTTTAGCCAATTCTTTCCTTATGTTTATATCTACTGTTTTGTGTCTGTCTGTCTAGAACATTTCTCATAAGATCCTCCCTTGCAGAAAGGCAACCTCATTAGAGATATCCTGTACTTAGCATATGCTTCAGGAGTGTGTTTTCTTGTTTAGGAAACTTTATCATGCTTTACTTTTCTTTGCTTGCAAACAGGAAAAATGCTTCTGTGCCTGTGTGCAGCCAGTTCTCTAAGGAAAGCAGGTGGGAGATGGGGCAATGGAGCTGTAACATTCAGCTCCCAGAGTTCAGAGAAGTCTGATGGAAGGCAAAGTGAAGCAAGTCCCAGGCGGCCAGTGACAGAAATGGGGAGGCTGGGGAGGTGAGGAGCAAGGTTGTCCATACAGTGTCAGACCTCAAGGGACTGCTTTTCCTGCCTGCCCAGACCTCCTGAGGAGACACTCTGCATCAATATCAATTGGAGAATGCTGCTTTCACCTCTTCTCTAAACTGAAATTAATAAAATCGAATGTTTAAAAAATATATTTTTATTAGGTGCACTTTGAAATCTTCCTCTTTAACTCTACTATGAAATGATTCCAATTAGCTGTACAGGTCTTGAAGACCTGAAGAAAATTACAGGAAGAGAAATAGCTCGTTAGGCCTTTCTGTATTTTAATGAGCCCCATGGTGTTTGGCCCTGAGTCCATGAACCTCCAATGATGAGAGGAGACTGAACAAACCTCTCAAGAAGTAAAGCCAGAAGAAAAACCTTGAAGCATTGATTGGTCCCACTGAGGGCCATTACTGGCAAAGCCTCCCCATGGACTCGTTAGAGCAGATAACTGGAGGCTGTGCTTGCAGGTAGGCAAAGACACTGTGCAGGTGGCTGTAATGCTGAGAAAACCCTTGCTTTGTTTTATGCAGCAGAAAGGCCAAACCCTGACCCCCAGGCCCTGGAAGGCAGATCCAGTCCCTCACGAGTGGCTCAGGGCTCTTCTTGGGGGCAGTGGGATGTGAGGATGAGCAATGCCAAGTGTAGGAAAACTGTGCAACACTTCCCAGCCTCCCCAAGAAGGGGTGAGGAAGAAACAAAGTCCAGAGCCTCAAAATAAAGTTTCTCCTGGTAGGCCTCGGTAGCAGAGGCGACTGCCATGGGCAAGAGGACAAAGACCTCAGCCCTGTTGGGCTTAGGGGAGGGTTTGGTGTTCTGCTGAGGGCGTCTGGTTTAGTGTTAGGGTATGGGCTTGCTTTGTGGATTAGGGTTTGGTGTAGGGCTGGGGGAGGGTTAGGGTCAAGGCTAGCATTTTAATGTTAGGGATAGAAGCTAGGAATGAGAGTGAGTAATAGGGTGAGAGTAAGAGTTTATGGGTTTGGGCTTTGGTTTAGAGGTAAGGTTTGAGGTTAGGGATTAGAGTAGTGGATTCCTGTCAGGGTGAAGGGTAGAGTTTAGGGGGAGGATTAGGGCTTAAGGTTCCTGGTTAGAAACAGGGTAAAGGCCTAACATGAATGTTTTCACAGTCAGTGTTGCAGTGGCATCAAAATTACCTGAACACATCTTTCCTCTTCAAAAGCTTTCTCTCTGTTGGCCAAACCCCTCTTCCCTCCCCCAAATCTCCCATCTCTCTCGTCCCAGCTACCCTTGACCTCCCCAAAGCTTTCATCTTGGGGACAATATTGTAATGGCTTTCAAGACGCAAGTATCTTTCTCCCCACTGCTGGCCAGTCAGGAGTGACCTCACAGCCAAGCATGTGCTGCTGTGCTGTAGAGGTTCCTGCTCAGCCTGCCCAGCAGTGCTGGAGGCAGGCGATGCCCTCCACCACCCCTGAGGTACTCTGCCTGCATACCAGCTCGTGCTCCAGAAGGGCTCCCATATGTCCTGGGACACAGGGGTGCTTCAGCTACCCAGGGCAGTGGCCACCCCTGTGTGGATAACTGAATCAAGCCCTGAATGTAGATTTCCAAAAAAACGTGTAACTTCGGCATAAAAGAACTCAATGTAATAGCTGAAAAAGTCTTCATTTCCAGCATTGCTAGGTTTTTAATGAATCTTTTCATTATTTTTTTCATAGTTTTTTTTATTAGCAGCACCAAGGGTATGTACTAGCAAGCTGATTATGCTCTCTGCTCTATGGAAAGAGTTTTATGCAGCCACTTAGCACAGCACATTTTGTTACCAATGGTTCAAATGGAGAAACATTGCTCAGAGGAACTGCTGTATTTATATTGGCAATTTTTCTCTCTCTCCTCTGCCTCTCTGTCTTTTCTCCTTCCTCTGCCTATTCTACCTTCAATCAACTCTCCAAAGGAAAGACTCATTGCATGACAGAATAACTCAGGTTGGAAGGGACTTGAATACTGTCTTCTCTGACTCTCCTGCTCGAGGCAGGTTGAAGTAGATGAGGTAGCTAAAAGGCTCCCCCCAGCTTGCCATCATCCAAGAGGAGCTGAAGGTGAGCTCCATCCCATCATACCGGGAGATAATAAAGATGTTCCGCAGTGTTGGCCGAAGTGCTGGTCACTCAGGGATGTTGCTAGTGACTGGTTGCCAGGAAGACTCCATACCACCAAGAACATCTGGGCCTGATCATCCAGCTAAACTCCTCTAGCCTCTTCTTCCTGTTGCCTTCTGTTGCCTCCTGTTGCTTCTTCACCTCCTCTGCCTTCTCCTCCTCCTGTTGCCTCCTGTTGTCTCCTCCTCCGGTGGTCTGCCTGTTCTCCTTTTGCCTCCTCTCTTTTCCTCCTTCTCTCCCCTCTTCTTGTGCCTTCTGTTGCCTCCTCTTGCCTCCTCCTCCTGATTCCTCCTGTTGCCTCTCCTCAAGTTGCCTCCTGTTTTTCTTGTGTGTCTCCTTCACCTCCCGTTGCCTCTTGCCTCTCCTGCTCTCTCTCCTTGGTTCCTCTTTCCTCCTGTTGCCTCCTTTCCCTCATCCTGCTCTTGCCTCCATTTCCTCCTCCTCCTCTTGCCTCCTGTTTACTCCTCCTCTTGTTGCCTCTTGTTGTCTCCTGTTGCCTCCTACTCCATTTGCATCCTCTTGTCTCCTCCTCCTCCTCCTCTCCTCTTCCCTCCTGCTGACTCCTTTCCTCCTCTTGCCTCCTCATCTACCTCCTCCTGTTGGTTTCTCTTGCCACTTGTTGCCTCCTCCTTCTCTTGTCTCCCATCTTTCTGTTGCCTCCTCCTCCTGTTGCCTCCTCCTCCTGTTGCTTCCTGTTGTCTACTCCTCCTGTTTCCTTCTGTTGCCTCCTCCTCCTCCTCCTGTTGCCCCTTGTTCCCTCCTCCTCTCCTCCTCTTCCTCCTGTTGCCCCTTTCCCTCCTCCTCCTCCTCCTCTTCCTCCTGTGCCCCTGTTCCCTCCTCCTCTTCCTCCTCTTCTCCTCCTCTTCCTGTTCCCTTTGTTGCCTGTTGCTGTCTCTTGTTCCTCTCCTCCTTTTGCATCCTGTACTCCTCCACCTGTTGCCTCCTCCTCCTCTCTCCTGTTTCTTCCTGTTCCTCCTGCTCCTTTTGCCTCCTCCTCTTCCTCTTTTGCCCTCCTCCTCTTCCCTCATGTGGACTCCTGTTTCCTGCTCCTCTTCCTGTTGCCTCTGGATCCCTCTTGTTGCCTTTTCCTCCTACTCATTTGTCTCCTCTTTCCTCTGTTGCCATCATATGGCTTCTTCCTCCTCCTCCTCCTTTTGGCTCCTGTTTCTTTCCTTGCATCCTCCTCCTCCTGTAGCCTTCTCTTTCATCCTGTTCCGTTCTCTTCATCCTGTTGTATCTCTTTCATCTTGTTGTATCTTGTTGACTACTCCTTCTCCTCCTCCTCTTGCCTCCTGTTACTCCCTCTGTCCTCCTTTTCCTCCTCTTTCTCCTTCTGTTTCCTTCCATTGCATCCTCCTCCTCTTGTTGCATCCTGATCTCCTGTGTCCTCCTCCTCCTCCTCTTCTCTCCTGTTGCCCTTTCTGCCTCCTCTTGCCTCCTGTTTCCTCCTCCTATTGCTGCCTCGGGTTGCCCCCTCCTCCACTTGCCTCCTCTTGCCTCCTCTGCCCCCTGTTGCTTCATCCTCTCCCGTTCTTCTCCTGTTGCATCCGGTTGCCACTTCCTCCTCTTCCTCCTCTTAATGTTGACTCCTCCTACCTCCTGTTGCCTCCTCATCCTCCTATTTCTTCTCCTCCTCTTCCTCCTCTTCTTCCTCCTCTTCCTGTTGCCTCCTGTTCCTCCTGTTGAATCATCCTCCTGTACCTCTTCTTGCTTCCTGTTGCTTCCTCCTTTTCCTCCTCCTCTGCCTCCACTTGACTCTTGCTACTTCTTCCTCCTGTTGCCTCCTGTTGCCTCCTGTTCCTATGTTGCCTTTTTGTCCTCATGCTCCTGTGGCCATCCTGTTGCCTTTTTTCCCTTTTTCCTCCTCCTCTCCCTCCTCCTCCTCCTCTTACCTCCTCCTTTTGTTG
>NC_059496.1:1386900-1428114 GCF_018139145.2 Gymnogyps californianus
CTGAAAGATCCCACAGGCTGTGCGATGTGCCAGCTTTAAGAGATCCCTCCAGGAACCGCAGCTGATTTGCCCTGCAGCCAGAAACATACCGTGTTAAGGACTGTGAAGATTTCTCTCCCCGTGAGCTCTCAGCATCCTCCACCACAGATTGCCTCTAACCTCTCTCTGCCTTGCTCCTCTCCCCTCGGTGCCTGCAGGCAGTGCCCTCAGCCCTGCTGCGCTTTGCAGAGGAGCTACTCCGGGGCAGAGCTGTCTCTCTGCAGTGCTGCCCACTTGCCGTGAGCTCCCTCTGTCCCAGGAGCCTGGCCCAGCTCAGCAGCAGAGGACCAGCCCAAGGCAGCACTTTCTCTGCCCCCTCTGGGCTCCCTCAAGGTGTCCCTGGAGCTCCAGGGGAACCTGCTGTGAAACAGGCTGAAGCAATCCCTGATGTTCCCTCCCTCAGCTGGGGAGAGACACTTCTTTCCAGCAGTGGCATTTCTCCTATTCGGAAAAGAGTTGGGCATGAGAGTCACCTTTCTGTGTCCCAGCATTAGCAGCATACGCAGACAGTGGCAGGGAGGAATCTCCTTTACCCCTGGTGAGAGAAAGGATTCCACTAAGTCAAGCGAGGCATCCATCCTGGGTCTGTAGTTGTGGGGCTGGAAGGACTCAGCTCTCTCCCATGCCTGCCACAAACCCTCAGGAGCTGGGATTCCTCTTGCCTCAGTTCAGGTGTGCCTTTCTGTGATTTTAGAAAATAGGCATCTGCATGTGAGCTCCTTGTCTCAGCTCCCATGCAAATTAATGGAGATGGAGGCCAGGAGTGAGCTTCTCAGATGCATGCACCTGGTGACAGTGGAAGTCTCAGAGGTGGTCCAAGATAAGTGCAGGCAAGCGCAAACTCTAACAACGGAGCAGTTCATAGAGAAAGAACAGCATCTGGGGGCATCACCTTGAAGGCTGGTGGGGAATTCCTTGGCCAACAGCAGATGCCCACCTTGAGGAAAACTGCACTTTTCCCTACTCATGATGTTCAGGACAGCCTGTTGAGGGAGGCAGCTGGTCAAATGGATTCATGTGCCCTAGGGATAGCTCAGTCCTTTTTTAAAATGTTATTTCTCCATCAGCTGTATATACTCGATTGCCATCGACTGTAACTGCAGTTGTCTCACGGACATCCCGACATTGCCTAACTAAATCCAGGGCAGCTACTCACTGGCCAAACACAGGCCTGTAGTGCTACAGAAGATGCCAGGGCTGTAGAGCACAACTGCGTGTGGCTGGTCAGGACAGCACAGGAGCTACAGGAAAGGCATCCCTGTCCAGAGAGGGTGGGTGACTGACACCCCAGATGGCATCTCAGACAGATTCAGTTTCTTTTGGCCAGCCACTCTCTCGCCACTGGAGTGAGGCAAGGTCTGACCCACCTCCATCCAGTAGATGCAGGGCAGTTCATGAACAGGAAGGACATCACGTCGGGATCTCCACTCGTTTGCCTACTCCTAAACTCTGCTGGTTCTTCTTTCAACAGTCCTTTACTCACCCTCTTGATGATACCCTCAAGGAACAGTCCAAGGATTGTCACAGTGTTCCTGGATCACAGGATGTCACGCTCAAGGACATTTTCAGCAGCAACTGTCCTTCCTTGAGATCAGCTTGGCATCCACCACAGGCCCTCAGGGGCTGCAGAGACCCCACAGACGGCAAAGCCCTCTCCTGCCAGGGTGCACATCCCCGGCCAGTTTCTCTCTGGCCTTGGGGAGAGCAGCGTTTCCTCTTTCTGTGCCTTTACTTTGCCATCTGCCATCCACTCCAGCGTGGCTCTGGTCTCAAGCAGAGCATTTGCACCTCCTGGGTCTTGGGCACTTGGTACTGTGTTGGCCTGTGACAAGCCTGAGCGTGTTCCCAGTTCCCTAGCTGAGGTGATGCAGCCCAAAGGCGCACCAATGCCCTCAGCCTGGGGTACAGGCAGGAGGAGCTGGAGTCCCACGTGCCATCACAGAGTTTTGCCATCAGTGGAATCGATGGGGAGGAGTGGTGGGACAGCTCACACTGCTAGTGGTGCTGCAATGGTGCATACAGGCTTCTGAGGAGAGACGGGCTGGAATGATCAGGAGGCAAATGTCCTCTGTGTGCAGGAGCTTGTCGTATGTATGGAGCTTCTCTATGGGATGTGGAATAGGTTGGGTGAGCCCTTGTGGGTGAGGGTCAGAGAAGAGACCTGCTGGTGTGATATCACGGTGGGAGACAAAGCAACTGCAATCAGGGTAAGGAATTGGACAAAGCCTCATGTAAGCAACTCAAGGAAGTCTCCAGATCAATGACGTCAGGTCTCATTAGGGCCTTGAGAGACCCTGACACTCACTGGAAGGGAAGCAGAGCAGGATGCCTACTGTCCAGCAGGTGTCTGGGGTCTCTTGGTAAAACCTCTTTGCACCGATGCCAGGTAGGCAACCAAAGGTGATGCTCACCTCCATCTGATCTTTGCAAAAGAGGGAGTGCTGATCAGGGATGTGAAAACGAGTGTGAGCCTTGGCTGTAGTGACCATGAAATAGTGGGAGAAAATGGGCCAGGATGGCTGCCCTCATAATGGGGGCTTTAAACGAAAGAATGATGGGGGAGGGAGAGAGTAACCAGCAGCCCAGTGAGGGAGTGACAGGCAACATCGCTGTGGTGGGTTGACCCTGGCCGGATGCCAGGTGCCCACCAAAGCCGCTCTATCACTCCCCTCCTCAACTGGACAGGGGGAGAAAATAAAACGAAAGGCTCATGGGTTGAGATAAGGACAGGGAGATCACTCAGCAATTACTGTCACGGGCAAAACAGACTCACTTGGGCAAAAATTACTTTAATTTATTACTAGTCAAATCAGAGCAAGATAATGAGAAATAAAACCAAATCTTAAAACACCTTCCCCCCACCCCTCTTCTTCCCAGCCTTAACTTTACTCCTGATTTTCTCTACCTCCTCCCCGCCCCAGCGGCGCAAGGGGATGGGGAATGGGGGTTTGGGTCAGTTCATCACACGTTGTTTCTGCCGCTCCTTCCTCCTCAGGGGACGACTCCTCACACTCTTCCCCTGCTCCAGTGGGGTCCCTCCCACGGGAGACAGTCCTCCACGAACTTCTCCAACATGAGTCCTTCCCACGGGCTACAGTTCTTCACGAACTGCTCCAGCGTGGGTCCCATCCACAGGGTGCAGTCCTTCAGGAAGAGACTGCTCCAGCGTGGGTCCCCCGCGGGGTCACAAGTCCTGCCAGCAAACCTGCTTCAGCGTGGGCTCCTCTCTCCACGGGGCCACGGGGCCACAGGTCCTGCCAGGAGCCTGCTCCAGCGCGGGCTTCCCACGGGGTCCAGCCTCCTTCGGGCATCCCCCTGCTCCGGCATGGGGTCCTCCACGGGCTGCAGGTAGATATCTGCTCCACCGTGGACCTCCATGGGCTGCAGGGGGACAGCCTGCCTCACCATGGTCTTCACCACGGCTGCAGGGGAATCTCTGCTCCGGCGCCTGGAGCACCTCCTCCCCCTCCTTCTTCACTGACCTTGGTGTCTGCAGAGCTGTTCCTCTCACATCTTCTCACTCCTCTCTCTGGCTGCAACTGCTACTCCCCTGTAACTTCTTTTCCCTTTCTTAAATATGTTATCCCAGAGGCGCTACCCCTGTTGCTGATTGGCTCGGCCTTGGCCAGCGGCGGGTCCGTCGTGGAACCCACTGGCATTACCTTTATCGGACATAGGGGAAGCTTCTAGCAGCTTCTCACAGAAGCCACCCCTGTAGCCCCCCCGCTACCAAAACCTTGCCACGCAAACCCAATACAGGCACCTTCACTCCCTTGTACGTGAGCCAGGAGCTTACCAGCTCACAAGTTCACCACCAGGCGTGAGGCCTGTTGCTCCTTAGTCAGTACGGCTAGGGGTCAAGTGTACCCGTCACATGCCCCATGAGCTGACCTTGCTCTCTTTTGCAAGAAAGAAGAAGATAGGAGGACTCAGTTTGCACTATCTAAGCCAGCCAGTGGGAAAGAAAGAAGTAATTACATTGGGGGAGGGGAGTTGGAGGGGGGTCGGATTAGGAGAAGGAAAGAAGGGGCAAGTAATGATTTCGGTGTTAAAAAATTGGGAACTGAGACCCAGCTTGTGTACCTTTCTTCTGAAGAAGGATCTACGTTTTTTTTCAGAGGGGCTGACCCTATCAGACTAGCTTTCACAGTTCCCCTCTGCTAGAAAGCCCAGAGAACATGAGGGATGGGATTCATCTACTCGGGTTTAGACATGTCCTGTGGAAGGGCTTTATTCAGCTGCCCACTTCTCACTGCCAATATGGAGATGCCCTGAGGAATCCCAGACATGCAGGAATCCCACCGTTCAGCTTGGCTGGGTAATGGAAGAGAGAACAGCGTGTTCAGAGTAAGTTTTCTCCCACTCTTGGGCAGGTGTGGCATTTCAACAGCTCCCACTTACAGGATCACAATTGTGTTGACGCTAAAGAAGGAAGAAAGCCAGGGAACGTTTTTACACTTTTCAACACCAGTCCTGTATTTCCTTTAGACACAGATTCCCTTCTCCCCCTTCTCATCCACAAACAGTCCCAAGATTCTGCACTTCTAAAGATACAGCTGGTACACAAAATATGCGCTTACGAGTGGTCCACACTTGATCAAAAGAGATCCACAACCTGTTTATTCCTGGTGGATCTCAACTAGTATGAGCGCTCGATGCAGACCACAGTTTTTCTGAGTGCATTTCCTAGAGCCCCTTGACCTCCCTGTTCCGCAGGCTGTAGAGGAGTGGATTGACCATGGGTGTGAGGATGGTGTAGAAAAAGGAGAGCGCTTTATTGAGCTGCCTCAGTGAGGCTGTCCTGGGTATCATAGAGACAACGATGAGGGTACCATAGAAAACAGTGACCACGATGAGGTGAGAGGAGCAGGTGGAGAAGGCCTTCTGCCTACCCATGGTGGTTGGGATCCTCAGGATCACAGCTATGATGCAGATATAGGATAGCAATGTGAATACAAATAAGACTACATCCAGGAAGCAGATGATGAAAGTAACCAGTCTAAGCGCCGTGGTGTCACTGCAGGCAAGCTCTAGCAATGGGGCAAAATCACAGAAGAAGTGATCAATTGCATTGGGACCACAGAACTGTAACTTGGAAAATTGTCCAGTGACTATGGGAGACATTAGTAATCCTGCTAGCCAGGACCCAGCCCAGCTGGAGGCAGACCTTCCAGTTCATGAGGCTTGCATAGAGCAGGGGTTGACATATGGCCAAGTACCGATCATAGGACATGGTGGCCAGAAGATAACACTCAGTACCTGCAAAACAGCCAAAGAAAAAGAACTGTGTCATGCAGCCTTGAGCAGAAATGCTTCTGTCCCTGGTTAGGAAGCTGGCCAGCAGCCTGGGCAGGATAGTGGAGGTATAGCAGATTTCCACACTGGAGAAATTCCCCAGGAAGACGTACATGGGAGTGTGAAGATGCCGATCTGCCACCACCAGCACAACAATGAGGATGTTGCCAAACACGGTCACCATGTAGATCATGAGAGAGAGGAGAAAGAGAGGCATCTGAAGCTTGGGGACATTACTCAGTCCCAGCAGGAGGAACTCCACTGGTGATGTCCGGTTGTCCCATTCCTCTTTCTCCATGAAGTGCTGTAGGACCTTCTTTTTCCCGCTTGGCAGGAAGGGAAGCTGAGGAAGGGCATGTGCTTCTGTGTTTGTTGTAAAAAGGAGTTGGGAAGAAATCCCTGCCAGAAACAACATGGAGGTTTTCCCTCATTTGACTGAAATCACACTTGGTTTAGGAGCACTATTCTAGTGAAAGGGCAGGAACAGGTTCTTCGAGAGGGCCAAACTGCTCTTCTTAGAAGAACCTCCTCTGATTAGAGAGACGTTGCCGCATTGAGGTGCCTATTTCTGTGGAATGAAAGAGAATGTTCATTTGCTCACACTAGATTATGACACATGAAGGTATTCCCAGTAGTAGCTGGCATAGGCGTTAGCCAAGTCCTACTTTCAAGCAACGGAAAGATGGGCCAGAGAGAAAAGCCCCGTCGTGCAAAAAAGCCTTTAGGGGAATGCACTATGCCATAGATTGTTTCTTCACCCTGAGGAAGAATGGACACTGAACAGGATTAGTGGTCTCAACTCCCTGAAACATTTGCTTTCTGATGAGACAATTCTGTCCCTGGACAGTCCATCTCTTTCCACTGACCAAGAGTGGCCAGGAGTTACTAGCTTTGTTGTTGAAGGCACTGCAAAGGGTCTGTTAGACAGGAGACTTACAAGCAGATGTGAACTTGGGAGAGAAGGGCGGGGAAAACTGAATTCCGGAGAAGAGGTACCCAAGCCATCTAAGGCAAATGAAGAAAAGTGATGTTGCACGAGGAGGAGGGGAAAAGGACAGGGGTGATGATCATTTGCTGAACATGTTTTCCTCCTCACTTTCAATTTCTGGGTGCATTTGGGCTACCTCCCTGCAGCAGCACAGCACCTGGACCTCAGCATTGCCATCTGAGTTCTCAGGGCTCCCTGTTCAGCATTGCAATGGAGACACAAGAGTGTCCCGAGGGTGAGTGGGGGCTGAGGCAGTGCAGGATCATGATCAAGCACAAGCTTCCAGTCAATGCCTGATACATGCCTGATTGCCTGCTCAGGGAACGTCCGTGGCTGAAAGAGAGAGCACTTTGCCCATGCCTCCTCTTTGGGCTTTCGTAACACTCAGGTCAGACAAAACACTGTCCCTGATCATTCCCTGCCTCAAACTTTATACCTTTTACAGTGAGTTGGAGATGGCCAAGGCAGGCACCTAGGCAGCCCAGAGAGTTCCTGGGATGGAGGGGCCCTTCTACTCAGTGATTCACCCCGCCTACACTGGGATGCATTGTTCCTGAAGGTGCTTCCATGGGGAGGGTGCTCCAGATTCACTGCTCTCTGTAAATCACATCCCGTGTGGATGGCTGAGAGAGAACTGTGAGAGAGCTGAGGGATTGAGATCGATCCCTAAGATACAAGCAAGGTGGAGAAAGGGACAGAGAGAGATTAAGAGAGTGGGAAAATGAGGGACATGTATTGGCACACTGGCCCCAGACACTCTGCCCAAACCTCTTCATGTCCACTGAGGTGTGAGAGTGCCCATTAGCTGATGGCCCACAGCTCTGACTCTGCACTGACAACCATGCTGCCTGTATTTCTGTTCCGCAGTGTTAAGGACGCAGAGAGGGTATCTAGAGGAAAGAGCGAGCTGGAATAAGAAGACATGCAGGATAGGACTGTACCAAGGCACATGGTCTCGCTTCCTAGTTGCCACTGTGCAAAGAGCCCCTGGCACATTAACCACACCTGCCTCAGCAAATCTAGCACCTACCTGTAATGCCCAGCATGACGTGACAACCTTTCCTCTGAGGGTAATGGAGAATGAAAGGCAAGGTCTGGGTGCCATCCTCTGCCTCTTCCCCGCTCCATCAGTCCTGAAGACCCTGACCCATGACTCAGCCATTGCTCTGCCCTTGCACTCTTCTGTCAGCGTCTCCTTCTGTGAGCCTTCAGCAGCACCTGGATGTCACCAGCTCTGAAGCGCCTCCTGGGTTTATAGAAGAGTCTCCTGAAGGTTGCTCCTGCAGCTCAACACTCTCTTTGTGTCGCAGAAAGTGAGCACTGTGCAAGTGAAGCCCTGTGGGGATGAAAGCCCTGAGCTGCCCTCCCCTGGACCTCTACGCTCTTAGAAAGACAGAAATGAGCCAGGGGAATGAGCTGTCATCTCTTCAAACTCATGGAGCAGAACTACAATGAGATATGTGCCACAGCTCCTCCTTCCAGACTCCATGAATGGTCGGTGGGGAGGAAGGAGGCATTTCCTCTAAGCTGAGGAGACTGGCAATGTGGGACAGGATGAATCACCCGCAGGGGTGCCAGGCTCTGCCCGTTGAGGAGAGAGGGAACCCAAACCTTTCCCAGAGGCAAAGGAGCCTAACTTGCTGGGCTAAAGTGAGCTCAGCTACTGATCTAGACTGCCGGTTAGGATTCCACCCTCCTGCAATAGTGCACAGGGTTCTCCTTTGCTCCTGCTTGTCGCAAATGGGTGATTGAGATCGCTTAAAGAACCACTGTATTAGCAAAAGTGGTTTTAATATGATGTTGTAAAAGTGCAACTTAACAGAGTTCGATGGCAAGGTTCACTCTATTACTGTACGGCACAATCATTTGAGCAATGATCAAAACTACCAAGGCACAAATCCAAGTTACCAAGGCACAAATCCAAGTTACCAAGACAAAATCAAAGTTACCATACTACAAGGTTATGGGCAATATCGGTCGCTTACCAAAGATCTGCAGTTGGTAAGAGGTCTCTCTGCCTCGAGGAGCAACCTTGAGAGGCGTCCCAGCTCAAGGGGAGATCACTGCCATGCAGGGAGGCTGCTTAGCCGGGAGAGCTCAAAGAAGGCTCAGGCTGTCATATTTATGGAATAAAATGGTTGTCTTGTAGTCAAATTACATGTGATGTGAAAGGTATGCATGAGACTCCTCGTACCCACAACTGTCTTTGTTCCTTGAC
This sequence comes from Gymnogyps californianus, assembly GCF_018139145.2. Lineage (NCBI taxonomy): Eukaryota > Metazoa > Chordata > Aves > Accipitriformes > Cathartidae > Gymnogyps > Gymnogyps californianus. The sequence continues at coordinate 1,395,441 of NC_059496.1, forward strand.
AAATGAGTCTTGGAAAAGCCACCCGCTATTCATGCGTTAATCACATGATCGATGTTCCAAGCTCATGCATCGATGCTCACTGTGTCACTCTGCTCCTTTGTGGGTTTTCAGAGAACAGATTGAAACTAGAGGAGTTCTTGGCCCATTTACGGCTCAGGCCTGTACCTCCTTTGGAGCCTGTACCAAACTACCGCTGGTTTGGTTAAGGGGTCGAGTGCATCCATCACAGGCTTTAGGTCAAGGGGAGCAAGAGGACATGATACCTCTCAGCTCTGTTGACTTGCACCTCATGACAAGTGGACTCCTCTGTCTCTCCACCGAAAGCAAAGGGAGAGAGGGACCCTGGGACGTCATTTAGGGTAAGCGACTGCACAGAGCATGGTCTCCAGGGAAGTCAGACTTGGTGGTCAGGGCTGGTCCAGGGGGTCTTGAGAACCTCGAAGGATGGACATTCCCTAGCCTGCCTGGGCAACTTGGTCCAATGCCTGTCTGTCCTCACGGTCAATGTTCTTCCTGTTCCAGATCAGAATCTCCCCTCTTTCAGGTTGTGATCATGTCTTTTGTCTTCCTGACGTGCGCCTCTCTAAACAGCCCAGCTCTTTCTTTTCAGTAACCTCCTCTTAGGTTCTGCAAGGCTGCTAGTGCATTCTTTTGAAGCTGTCTCTTCACCAAGCTAAGCCACTTTCCTCAGCTTGTCCTCACAGCTCAGCTGCTCTATGCCCTGACCATCTTAGTGTCTCTGCTGAGTTCATGAAAGTTTATAAGTGTTTTTCTTGTACAGGGGTGGTGGGGTGCCAGATGCAGTATTCTGGATGTGATCTAATGAGTGCTGGTCTAATGAGTCTGTCTATTGCCTACTCTCCTGTTGATACAATCTCAAGTGCTGTTCCTTCCGTGCTGTCAGGACTCACTGCTGAATCAAGTCGGACCTACTGTTCCCAAGGTCTGCAGGTCCTTTTCAGCAGGGTTGCTACCCAGTCAGTCAGTCTCCTCTATCTAGCACCATAGAGAGGTTAGTCTGTCCCATGTTTCCTTCTGTCAGGACAGATCAGGGCATTTCTTTTTGGCCTATTCTACCAACACCAATGGAATTGGCATTGCTGTCTAGCTCCCTTGACATGGCAGTCTGCCCGTTGAACAAATTGACTGCATCCCTCCGGTTTTGTGTCATCCCAAAACTTGACGAGGTCCATCCTTATACTTCTCAGGTCATTGGTAAAGCTACTGAAGAGGAGAGGTCTCAGAGCAGGCTCCCAAAGAGTTCTGTTTGTAGCTGGCCTTTGGGTAGAGTACGGACCATTCCCCATTACCCTGTGGGACCACTAATCCAGCCAGTTCTTCATCCCATCTTGTATACCATCCAGGCCCTAATGTCCCAGGTTGGATACAAGGACTTCTGAGGACCAGGATGGTCAGAGAGACTCTTTCTCCAGGCCTTCAGGCTGAGGTGACACTGGCTACTGAGGGGTTTACAAGTGGTTTGTCTTCTGTGGAGACCAGTGACGAGTGGCGTTCCTCAGGGGTCGGTATTGGGACCGGTGCTGTTTAACATCTTTGTTGGCGACATGGACAGTGGGATTGAGTGCACCCTCAGCGAGTTTGCCACGACACCAAGCTGTGTGGTGCAGTCAACACTGGAGGGAAGGGATGCCATCCAGAGGGACCTTGACAGGCTTGAGGGGTGGGCCTGTGCGAACCTCATGAAGTTCAACAAGGCCAAGTGCAAGGTCCTGCACATGGGTCGGGGCAATCCCAAGCACAAATACAGGCTGGGTGATGAGTGGATTGAGAGCAGCCTGAGGAGAAGGACTTGGGGGTGTTGGTTGATGAGAAGCTCAACATGACCTGGCAATGGGTGCTTGCAGCCCAGAAAGCCAACCGTATCCTGGGTTGCATCAAAAGAAGCATAATCAGCAGGTCGAGGGAGGGGATTCTGCCCCTCTACTCTGCTCTCCTGAGACCGCACCTGGAGTACTGCGTTCAGCTCTGGGGCCCACAACAGAAGAAGGACATGGACCTGTTGGGGTCCAGAGGAGGGCCACAAAGATAATCAGTGGGCTGGAGCACCTCTCCTATGAAGACAGGCTGAGAGAGTTGGGGTTGTTCAGCCTGGAGAAGGGAAGGCTCTGGGGAGACCTTACAGCAGCCTTCCAGTAGCTAAAGGGGGCCTACAAGAAAGCTGGAGAGGGGCTTTTTACAAGGCCGTGTAGTAATAGGACAAGGCGTAGTGGCTTTAAACTGAAAGAGGGTAGATTTAGGTTAGATGTAAGGAAGAAGTTCTTCACTGGGAGGGTTGTGAGGCACTGGAACAGGTTGCCCAGAGAGGTTGTGGATGCCCCCTCCCTGGAAGTGTTCAAGGCCAGGTTGGATGGGTGCTTTGAGCAACCTGGTCTAGTGGAAGGTGTCCCTGCCCCTGGCAGGGGGGTTGGAACTAGGTGATCACTAAGGTCCCTTCCAACCCAAACCATTCTATCATTCTATAATTCTTCCAAGTCTTCAGCAAAACAGACATCAGGAGATCCTTCTGTTTCTCCCCTCAGGCCTACTTCTCTGCTTTGCTTCATGGACTCAGTTCAACTCCTCTTGAAGTTTGGGGGATGTCAGAGGCCTGAGGGAATTAACCCAAATGACCCTGATCAGCCTTAGCTGAGGCCTCCGTCCACAGTCATGGGCCTAGGAGCTCTAGGCGTTAAGTCCCTACCCTACCCTATGCTGTAGGAGTACTGGTCTCCAGATCAGCCTCTGACTCTCCCATGCCCATGCCCATGCCCATGCCCATGCTCTTGTCTGGCCACGGAGCCCTTTGATCTGGACCTCAACTGCAGACTGTCTTCCTGGCTTGATCTTGGCACTGCCTTATCACTGTGGGCCTGCTTGGTGATCACTGGACCTGAACCGCATCCTAGTCAATGGATTGACTTCCTGGCTTGACTGCAGGCCACCATCCCCAGGCCTGTCCTGCTTGCCTTGCTCAGCTACTGTGGGGCTGGGGCCTGGCTGGAGAGGCACCTGTGCTGCCAGCCATGGTGTCTCCCTCGGCTCCCAGCTTGTCTTCCTGTAGGGAGTAGCTCTGCTCTTGTTGCTTCCTGACAGAGGAGTTCTCCTCTGTCCAAGTATAGACATCTTTATTACAATACCTGCTCCTGACCTCATCGTCTAGCCTCACAGCAGGAAGAAAATATCCCCCAAATACCCCCAAAGGTATTCAGGAAGTATAACTTATCCCACTTAATGTGGACAGCTGAAATCACTCTAGAATCATCTGTTTCTCTCCATGGACCATCTTTCTACCTCCAGATGAACGCATGGTCCTCTTGGCCAATGGAAGAAAGATTAGAAAGGAGGTGACTTATCAGAGGTGCTGTGCACAGATGAATCCAAAAGCAATAGTCTAAATGAAGGTCAAAATCTTAGGTCTGAACTTAAACTATAGTAAGATCTAAGCTCACATCTAATCTCTGATTTAGGCATCTGATCTGAGGCCTTTTTCTGTGGTCAGTGGAGAGAGAGCTGTTAAGTGGTGAGCATATAGTCACCCACCTTTGGACGTGATCAGTCACAAAATTTTTCTCTTCCCATGGGTAGCAGAAGGAACCAAGAGGAGTGGCTCAGAGAAGGTGATTTGGGAGAGGTTCATCTCAGATAGTTGTAAATGTCTCACAGAAGCCATTGGCAATGAGTCAGTCTCATAAATCAAAAGACGAAGGTACTTTCAAGGTAAAACTTCTCTGAGCTGACTGAAGCTGGTTTTGGCTTCAGTTCACTGGCAACCCACGGAACATGTACTAGCCTCCTGGCTGTACAAAAGAAAGAAGATTTTGAAGTGGATGAGAATAGTTCTTTGTTCATTTAATGAAGTGCTCAAAGTGAACTTGGATGCTTCTTTTCTTTATTTATGTGCATTTTCAATTCAGTCACTAAAAAAATAATGAAATCCATTATTCATCCAGCTCAAGTGCCAGGGAGGTGGATAGTTATTTAGGGGATTCTTATCCACAGAAGAAAGTGTGGTCTTTATTGTCCACATCCATTACAGGGAGGAGACCCTGGTCCTCAGGCCATGCTACTCATAGATCATAACTCCTATGTCTCCTGGGTCTCATCTGGCCTATGAGGATTCCCTTGCTACAGGAAAGACATTGAGGTGCTGGAGCGCATCCAAAGAAGAGCAACGAAGCTGGTGAAGGGTCTAGAGCACAAGTCTTCTGAGGAGCGGCTGAGGGAACTGGGGTTGTCTAGTCTGGAGAAAAGGAGGCTTCAGGGGAGACCTTATCGCTCTCTACAACTACCTGAAAGGAGGTTGTAGTGAGGTGGGGTCGGTCTCTTCTCCCAAGTAGCAAAGCGATAGGACGAGAGGAAATGGCCTCAAGTTGCGCCAGAGGAGGTTTAGTTTGGATATTAGGAAAAATTTCTTCACCGAAAGGGTTGTCAAGCATTGGAACGGGCTGCCCAGGGAAGTGGTTGAGTCACCATCCCTAGCGGTATGTAAAAGACGTGTAGATGGGGCGCTTAGGGACCTGGTTTAGTGGTGAACTTGGTAGTGTTAGGTTTATGGTTGGGCTCAATGATCTTAAGGGTCTTTTCCAACCTAAATGGTTCTATAATCCTATGATCATTTCAGAAGCATCTCTTCTACACACCCACAGAGCCATTGCAATGGTCTCCTTCCAATTTTCCCTTGAAGCCTTCTCTTGACTAGGATGCCTACAGTACCATAATCTCTATGTTACTTGTAATACTGGAATTAAGACATTCCAATAAGTTCCTGATGCTTGTAGTCATGGAAAACTCCTTTTGAGTCTGAAGGAAAACAGACTCAGCAACAAAGTTGTTTGGCAACAAAAGAGGAAAAAGAGAGGAAAGGGGAAAAAGGGGCCATCTGAGTGTAAACAGGTTTCTGGTCAGTAGGCTTTCCTGACGGGGCCTGCACTTGGTCACTAGCCTGTGTCCTGTGTTCTCATTAGAGCCTATTTCCAACTACCTCCGGCGCGGGTGCATTCTCTGTTCTCAGTGGGCATCTGTGAATGGCAGTGAACTTCAAGCTAGACTCACCGGTGAGTAGGTTACGAGGTCTGTGTTGCAGCAAGTGGAGCAGGGCCGCAAACATCCTGGACTCCAATGCCCGGGGTGCATGCACAGGGGAGACCAGGAGCATCTGAGTCCAGGTGCTGGATAGAATGAGTGCCTAAGGCACACCTGGGTCTTCTCCTAGAGAGACTGATGGGCTGGAGAAGGCTTACTGGCTTCCTCCTTCCCACTGGCAGCACAAGACTGACAGGGTCCTGCTCACCATAGGCCCTCAACACTGCAAAGAGCTGAGGAACTTGCGGAGGAAACAGCATGGTGCAACTTGGCAAAACGGGCTCTAAGTCCTTGCCAGGCCTGGCTCTCCAGACTGTACCTGCACAGGTTGATCAGGATACACTTCTGCAGCTGCCACCGGCATTGGGTGGGCACCAGTGAGGACCCTCAGCTCCCTTCAGTCAGGGGAGCAGTCTCTGGAAGCAAGCCGTGTTGTAGAGGAAGAAGGTGGCCAAGGTGTCTGGGAGTCACTGTCAGAACCCAAGTGTGAAAGGAAAAATGCTCTTGATTTTGGCAGAAAGAACAGTTCATCTGGAGTCGAAGTGTGGGTCAGATCTTAACTCGATCTTAACTAGTTCCCTCAGCCTCCTCATAAGACTTGTGCTCTAGACCCTCCAGCAGCTTCATCGCTCTTCTTTGGACACACTCCGGCACCTCAATGTCTTTCTTGCAGTGAGAGGCCCAAAAATGAACACTGTATTCGAGGTGCGCCTCACCAGTGCCGAGTACAGGGGGACATCACTTCCCTAGTCCTGCTGGCCACACTATTTCTGATACAAGCCAGGATGCTATTGGCCTTCTTGGCCACCTGGGCACACTGCTGGCTCATCTTCAGCCAGCTGTCAACCAACAGCCCCAGGTCCTTTTCCACCAGGCAGCTTTCCAGCCACTCTTCCCCAAGCCTGCAGCATTGCATGGGGTTGTTGTGACCCATGGAGGACCTAGCACTTAGCCTGGTTGAATCTCATACAATTGGCCTCAGCCCATCAATGCATCCCTCTGTAGAGCCTTTCTACCCTCAAGCAGATCAACACTCTGCCCAGCTTGCTGTCATCTGCAAACTTACTGAGGGTGCACTCGATCCCCTCGTCCAGATCATTGATAAAGTTATTAAACATGACTGGACTCAATACTGAGCCCTGGGGAACAACCCTTGTGACCGGCCGCCAACACTGGATTGAACTCCATTCACCACAACTCTTTGAGCCCGGCCAGCCAGCCAGTTTGTTACCCAGTGAAGAGTGCACCCGTCCAAGCCATGAGCAGCCAGTTTCTCCAGGAGAATGCTGTGGGAAACGTGTCAAAGGCTTTACTAAAGTCCAGGTAAACAACATCCACAGCCTTTCCCTCTGCCACTAAGCGGGTCACCTTGTCATAGAAGGAGATCAGGTTAGTCAAGCAGGACCTGCCTTTCATAAAGCCATGCTGACTGGGCCTGATCACCTGGTTGTCCTGTACATGTCGTGATGGCACTCAAGATGATCTGCTCCATAACCTTCCCTGGCATCGAGGTCAGCTGACAGACCTGTAGTCCCTGGATCCTCCTTCTGGCTTTTCTTGTAGATGGGCATCTGTACTGGTTTTGGCTGGGATAGAGTTAAAATTCTTCATAGGAGCTTGTACAGGGCTATGTTTTGGATTTGTGCTGGAAACAGTGTTGATAACACAGGGATGTTTTAGTTATTGCTGAGCAGTGCTTACACAGAGTCAAGGCCTTTTCTGCTTCTCACACTGCCCCACCAGCGAGTAGGCTGGAGCTGCACAAGAAGTTGGGAGGGGACGCAGCTGGGACAGCTGGCCCAATTGCTCAAAGGGATATTCCATACCATATGATGTCATGCTCAGCAATAAAACTAGGGGGAGGTTGGTGGGGGTGCTGCCTGGGGGACTGCTGGGCATCTGTCAGCTGGTAGCGAGCAATTGTTTTCATTTGCATCACTTGTTTTTCTTGGGTTTTATTTTCTTCTCTCTTTGTTTATTTTCCTCTTTTCCTTAGAATTCTTTTTAAAATTTCTTTTCAATTATTAAACTGTTTTTATCTCAACCCATAAGCTTCTTTCTCACTTTTACCCTTCCGATTCTCCTCTCATCCCAGAGCGGGGGAGTGAGCGAGCGGCCGTGTGGTGCTTAGTTGCTGGCCAGGGTTAAAGCATGACACCTACCAATGGTTTGAGTGGAGAAACATTGCTCAGAGGATCTTCTCAATTTGTATTGGCATAGTTTATCTCTACAACCTATGTGTTGTGATGTGTTTCGATTGCTGCAGGGCCATTTGCAACCCCTCACACTACTCTGTCCTTACGAACTCCTGGTTGTGCTCCATGCTCATCTTTAGCTGCTGGGGAATGGCACCTCTATCCATGCTCAGCCCCACCGTCTTCTATGCCATTAGACCCTCTGTGCCCAATGTAGAGACTGCTTCTTCTGCGGCATCATCCCTTTGCTGAGAGCAGCCAGCATGGGCACCAGCTCCTATGAAACATGAGCATTGCTCTCTCCTCCGCTGTGTTGCTGAGCTCCTTCACACTGTCTTCTGTGCTTTATGCCTGCATTATATGCATCATCCTGAGGATAACCTCTGTGCAAAGCCACAATAAGGCCTTCTTCACCTGCATATCCTTCACCTGCATATCCTATATTTCTTCACTCACTATCGCAAATGCTAGCGGCATGTTTGACCATGTGAGGCCTGAAGAGAAGCTGCTTTGTTGTAAGCTGTCTGCAAATGTGCAGGTTCCTCTAAGGAAGTGCATTCAGGAGAAGAATAGTTTTAGATAATGTAGGTGTCAGCCAACAGAGTCAGAAGACACAACCCTTTGAGTGTTTGAACTGACCCAGACATGGAAACTGGGACTGCCACCTCTGATTCACTGATTCACTGTGCTCCTACTGCTGTAGGTGACGGAGCTTGAGCTTTTGCTCAAATACAGCCAGCGGCTTAGTCTCAGAAAAGTTTTCCGGACGAACCCAGTGCGAAGATCCCCTATGCCAGACTAGAGCAAAGAACACGCGGGCATTTGGGAATCTAAGACTAGCCTGAGCCCCAAGCTAAAAATGTCAATTGCAAACATGGAGCCTGCCCTATACTGAACTTCTCATTTGACTCTTGTGTAAGTGCTACCCATTGTGCCCTGGACAGAGCCTGAGGGGACAACACAGTCTGTGGAGAAGCTTTGTTTCACTCCTTCAAACCCTCCCTCTCCTCCCCTCCCTCTCCTCCCCTTGCATTTGGAATCATCCTGGGTCTGGAGCCATCTGCTCTGCTCCTTCTAGTCTAAAACAAATGTAAAGATGAAGGGAAAAGCATCAGTGTTTATTGCATAGATTCTTCTTGTGCTTCCTTCTGTTAGATAAGTATTTTGATGTTAAAAATAATAATAAATCAGAGATTTGAGACTTGAATAGTGAGTTTCATCTACTTTGCTGCAGGTGCCTGTGAGAATTGTTTTCCCAAGGCTCCCTCTGCAGTCCGTGGAGACAAGAGAAAACGCTAGAGGCTGGGTCCTCCCAACCTATAACTGGCATGCAAAAGAAAGGTTACAAATCTCTTCCAGACACTCTTCTCTTGCTCTGCCTTTAGGTCAGGACATTTGATAGTCATAGCAATGAGCAGCTGTTTCGAAACAAGGCATTTCAGTGCAGACGGATGTCAGATGAGACTGTGTGGAACCGTAATAATTTCAGTCATTATTTCGAGTACTAAAGAAGGCAAGTTATACTTGGTCCCTCTTCTACCCCCTCCCCCTTTGCTGAAGAAACAGAGAGCAAGAAGCTGTGGAAGAAAGCAGGGCATTACAGAAGAGATACTTGACATTACTTCTTTTGAAATCAACAGATTCTCAGGGATTCCTAGTCCAAAAAGGCAAGTACTGAAAAGTAGAAAGAATAGCTTTCAACATACATGTTGGTTGGTTTGATTTGATTGATTTGATTTGATGTGATGGTTTAGCATTTGTGCATATAGAGAGATGAGTTGGCACAGAGGTGTGACAGATGTTGCAATAGGTCTGAGTGAATTTGGAATTTCCCAGAATGGGGTGAAATAGCTAACAGCCTCTTTAAAATCTTCTGTCCTGGAGAAGAATCCTTTGTGAGTGTTTGGAAAAAGGTAGAAGAAGAAGACAGGAAATGCTCTGAGGACTCTAACTGAAATGTACAACATAAAAATCAGGGTGTGAGCAATGCTTGAAGGACTCTCTCTCTGTGTGTTATATAGGAAGATTGCGGGAAAGGAAAGAAGCAGAAAAGGAAGGACCGAACTTTTCATCCAGACTGTGAAATTATCACACTTGCTTTTGCCATGTTCCTGTCTCGGCAGGATGAACTGAAATTCAGCATGGGAGCAGAAAATGAAACTGCAGTTACTGAGTTCATCCTAGAGGGTTTCTCGGGGCTTGATCAAAGCCTACAGCTCTTTCTCTCTCTGGTCCTTCTGCTCATATACCTGACAACAGTGATGGGGAACGCAACCATCATCTTCCTCGTGTGTGTGGATCACCGCCTGCAAACCCCATGTACTTTTTCATCAGCAATCTGTCCTTCCTGGAAATCTGGTTTACATCCTCCACAAGCATCAAATTGTTTGTGATCCTGAGTTCGGTAGGAGAACAATCTCACTAAGCAGCTGCTTTGCCCATGCTATTTCTATTTGCCCTGGGCTGTACAGAGCTTGTTCTACTTGTTGTCATGTCCTTTGACCGTTATGTTGCCATCTGCCAGCCTTTGCATTATGCTGCCATCATGAAGCCTCAGCTCTGCATCCACCTGGTTGTTGCCCTTGGGTCATAGGCATCACACTCTCGAGTTACCATCTGGTCCTCCTCTACAAGCTGACTTTCTGTGGCTCGAACAAGATCCACCATTTTTTTGTGACAACTCGCCCTATTCAAATTGTCCTGCTCTGACACCAGCCTGCTTTGGAAAATAGACTCTTGCTTTATCATCATTGGTCATACTGGGTTCCTTATGTTTAACTCTGGCATTTTACATGGGCATCCTTTTCTGTATTCTACACCTTCCAGCAGCCTCTGGGAGGAAAAAAGCTTTTACTACCTGTTCTTCCCATCTCATCACCTTGGCCATTGCATATGGGAGCTGCATTGCTCTCTATGTGGTCCTTCAGAAGATTTCCTTGGAGACAAACAGAGTTGTAGCTTTTGCTGAACACTGTCCTGTACCCATTCTTAAATCCGTTCATCTACAGTCTTAGAAACAAGACTGTGATACTGGCCCTGAACAAAGCCATTGCCCGTGCAACAATGCAGCTTTCCCCTAATCCTGGTGCATTTCTGGACAGCAATTCCAATGGTCTGCTCTCATATCTTAAGCAACACCAATGCATATGTATGTAACCTCCAAATACAGATGCCTCAGGAGATTTATGTTCTTGTTGGATTGTGTTAGGTTAAGTGATAAGAAGCTCATCTGCACACACAAAGAAGGCACTGACAATGGCAGGAGGAGTAACTCAGTTAATACCCTGCCCCAGCTGCTCCCAGGCCCATCACAGCAGAGCCACCAGCTCATCAAGAGCCCATCTCCACAACCTGAGAAGAGCACAGAGGCACAGTGGCAGTGGGAACCCAAATTACAGGCTCCTGAGGAATGAACACCTTGTCCCAGCTCCTTCCAGGGCTGCCCTGGGAGAGCCATCAGCCCTATTGTCCAGGTGTGAAAAAGAAATGCTTCCTAACGTCCAGTCTAAACCTCCCATGGCGCAGCTTTGAACCATTCCCACGCGTCCTGTCCCTGGATGCCAGGGAGAAGAGATCAGCACCTCCCTCTCCACTTCCCCTCCTCAGGAAGCCGTAGAGAGCAATGAGGTCGCCCCTCAGCCTCCTTTTCTCCAAACTAGCAAGCCCAGTGTCCTCAGCCGCTCCTCACAGGACATTCCTTCCAGCCCTTTCACCAGCTTGGTTGCCCTCCTCTGGACACATTCAAGTATCTTAATCATCCTTTCAAAATGGTGGGGCCCAGAACTGCACACAGGACTCAAGGTGAGGCCGCACCAATGCTGAATCCAGCGGGATAATCACCTCTTTTGACCGGCTGGTTATACTGTGTTTGATGCACCCCAGGATATGGTTTGCCCTCTTGGCTGCCAGGGCACGCTGCTGACTCCTATCGAGCATGCTGTTGACCAGCACCCCCAGATCTCTTTCTGCAGGGCTGCTCTCCAGCCACTCCTTTCCCAGCCCATACTTGTGCCTGGCATTATTTCCTCCCAGGTGCAGAATCTGGCATTTGTTCTTGCTAAACATGGTGAGAGTTGCCTCCTCTGGGTCATGCATACAGCTGTTAAACTGCACAGGGCCCAGCAGAGTTTCCTGTGCTGCCCCATCATGCCCCAGTATGTCCCAGTGGTCTCCAGGTAGGGTATGACCCCTTCACCATTGCACTCTCAGCCTGATCCTCCAACTGGTCTTTTACCCATCTGTTTGCCCTTCCAGACTGTAATGGCCTAACTTGGGTACAAGAATATCGAGGGAGACCATGTCAAAACTCTTGCTGAATTTGAGGTGAACAACAGCCGCTATTCTACCCTCCTGCACAAATGCCATTACTTCCTCATGAAGGCAGATTGGTGAGCAGGATTTACTCTTTGAAAGTTCATGCTGACTGCTTTTGGATACCTTCATCTCTTTAAATGTCCCAGAAATGTCACCCAAGAGATATCGATGGCTTAGTGCTCACCAAGATGAGCTTGTACAGCCTGTGGATCCCTGGGTGGCACTTTTGGCCTCTTTCAAAGATGGGTGCAACATTTGCTTGTCCTCACTCACAAGACACCTCTACCAGTCCCATGACCTTTCAAAAGCGATATTCCACAGAAATATCGATCTTTCCCTGTGACTTCATTACCACTATTCTGCCTGTGATACGCTGTGTTTAATTTCTCTGACCTTTCACATACTTTCCCCTGTCCTGATACAATGACCATTTCTGAAGTCATCTTTTCAGTAGACTGTCTAGACGAAGGCCCTTTCCATTATTCTCCAGTTTTCTCCTCCCTTTACTCTTTGTTCATTCAGATACCTCTCACCTATGCTGCTGCTTTGAGCTTCAGGGAGTTAAAGCTTGCCTGACTTTCAGTAGTCTAGTTGTTTCTTTAGCCAATTCTTTCCTTATGTTTATATCTGCTGTTTTGTGTCTGTCTGTCTAGAACATTTCTCATAAGATCATCCCTTGTAGAAAGGCAACCTCATTAGAGATATCCTGTACTTAGCATATGCTTCAGGAGTGTGTTTCATTGTTTATAAAACTTTATCATGCTTTTACTTTTCTTTGCTTGCAAGCAGAAAAAATGCTTCTGTGCCTGTGTGCAGCCAGTTCTCTAAGGAAAGCAGGTGGGAGATGGGGCAATGGAGCTGTAACATTCAGCTCCCAGAGTTCAGAGACGACTGATGGAAGGCAAAGTGAAGCAAGTCCCAGGCAGCCAATGACAGAAATGGGGAGGCTGGGGAGGTGAGGAGCAAGGTTGTCCATACAGTGTCAGACCTCAAGGGACTGCTTTTCCTGCCTGCCCAGACCTCCTGAGGAGACACTCTGCATCAATATCAATTGGAGAATGCTGCTATCACCTCTTCTCTAAACTAAAATTAATAAAATCGAATGTTTTAAAAAATGTATTTTTTATTAGGTGCGCTTTGAAATCTTCCTCTTTAACCCTACTATGAAATGATTCCAATTAGCTGTACAGGTCTTGAAGACTTGAAAAAATTACAGGAGGAGAAATAGCTCGTTAGGCCTTTCTGTATTTTAATGAGCCCCATGATGTATTTGGCCCTGAGTCTAGTTAGTGTTAGGGTACGGGCTTGCTTTGTGGATTAGGGTTTGGTGTAGGGCTGGGGTGAGGGTTAGGGTCAAGGCTAGCATTTTCATGTTAGGGATAAAAGCTAGGAATTAGAGTGAGCAATAGGGTGAGAGTAAGAGTTTATGGGTTTGGGCTTTGGTTTAGAGGTAAGGTTTGAGGTTAGGGATTAGAGTAGTGGATTCCTGTCAGGGTGAAGGCTAGAATTTAGGGGTAGGATTAGGGCTTAAGGTTCCTGGTTAGAAACAGGGTAAAGGCCTAACATAAATGTTTTCACAGTCAGTGTTGCAGTGGCATCAAAATTACCTGAACACATCTTTCCTCTTCAAAAGCTTTCCTCTCTGTTGGCCAAACCTCTCTTCCCTCCCCCAAATCTCCCATCCTCTCGTCCCAGCTACCCTTGACCTCCCCAGATCTTTCATCTTGTTGGGGACAATATTGTAATGGCTTTCAAGACTGCAGGTATCTTTCTCCCCACTGCTGGCCAGTCAGGAGTGACCTCACAGCCAAGCACGTGCTGCTGTGCTGTAGAGGTTCCTGCTCAGCCTGCCCAGCAGTGCTGGAGGCAGGCGATGCCCTCCACCACCTCTGCGGTACTCTGCCTGCATACCAGCTCATGCTCCAGAAGGGCTCCCATATGTCCTGGGACACATGGGTGCTTCAGCTACCCCAGGACAGTGGCCACCCCTGTGTGAATAACTGAATCAAGCCCTGAATGTAGATTTTCCGAAAAAACGTGTAACTTTGGCATAAAAGAACTCAATGTAATAGCTGAAAAAGTCTTCATTCCCAGCATTGCTAGGTTTTTAATGAATCTTTTCATTATTTTTTTCATAGTTTTTTATTAGCAGCACCAAGGGTATGTACTAGCAAGCTGGTTATGCTCTTCTGCTCTATGGAAAGAGTTTTATGCAGCCACTTAGCACAATACATTTTGTTACCAATGGTTTAAATGGAGAAACATTGCTCAGAGGAACTGCTGTATTTATATTGGCAATTTTTCTCTCTCTCCTTCCTGCTTCTCTGTCTTTTCTCCTTCCTCTGCCTATTCTATCTTCAATCAACTCTCCAAAGGAAAGACTCATTGCATGACAGAATAACTCAGGTTGGAAGGGACTTGAATATTGTCTTCTCTGACTCTCCTGCTCGAGGCAGGTTGAAGTAGATGAGGTAGCTAAAAGGCTCCCCCCAGCTTGCCATCATCCACAGAGGAGCTGAAGGTGAGCTCCATCCCATCATACCGGGAGATAATAAAGATGTTCCGCAGTGTTGGCCGAAGTGCTGGTCACTCAGGGATGTTGCTAGTGACTGGTTGGCAGGAAGACTCCATACCCACGAGAACATCTGGGCCTGATCATCCAGCTAAACTCCTCTAGCCTCTTCTTCCTGTTGCCTTCTGTTGCCTCCTGTTGCTTCTTCACCTCCTCTGCCTTCTCCTCCTCCTGTTGCCTCCTGTTGTCTCCTCCTCCGGTGGTCTCCTGTTTCCTCCTTTTGCCTCCTCCTCCTCTTTCCTCCTTCTCCTCCCCCTCTTCTTGTTGCCTTCTGTTGTCTCCTGTTGCCTCTTCCTCCTCCTCCTTTTATTGCCTCCTGGTTCCTTCTGTTGCCGCCTTCTCCTCTTGCCTCCTCCTCCTTTTATTGCCTCCTGGTTCCTTCTGTTGCCGCCTTCTCTGCCTCCTCCTCCTGATTCCTCCTGTTGCCTCTCCCTCAAGTTGCCTCCTGTTTTTTCTTGTTGTGTCTCCCTTCACCTCCCGTTGCCTCCTGTTGCCTCTTCCTGCTCTCTCTCCTGTTGGTTCCTCTTTCCTCCTGTTGCCTCCTTTCCCTCATCCTGCTCTTGCCTCCATTTTCCTCCTCCTCCTCTTGCCTCCTGTTTACTCCTCCTCTTGTTGCCTCTTGTTGTCTCTTGTTGCCTCCTACTCCATTTGCATCCTCTTGCCTCCTCCTCCTCCTCCTCCTCTTCCCTCCTGCTGACTCCTTTCCTCCTCTTGCTTCCTCATCTACCTCCTCCTGTTGGTTTCTCTTGCCACTTGTTGCCTCCTCCTTCTCTTGTCTCCCGTCTTTCTGTTGCCTCCTCCTCCTGTTGCTTCCTGTTGTCTACTCCTCCTGTTTCCTTCTGTTGCCTCCTCCTCCTCCTCCTGTTGCCCCTTGTTCCCTCCTCCTCCTCCTCCTCCTCTTTTGCGCTCCTCCTCCTATTCCCTCGTGTGGACTCCTGTTTCTTCCTCCTCTTCCTGTTGCCTCTGGATCCCTCTTGTTGCCTTTTCCTCCTACTCATTTTGTCTCCTCTTTCCTTCTGTTGCCATCATATGGCTTCTTCCTCCTCCTCCTCCTTTTGGCTCCTGTTTCTTTCTCTTGCATCCTCCTCCTCCTGTTGCCTTCTCTTTCATCTTGTTGTATCTCTTTCATCTTGTTGTATCTTGTTGACTACTCCTTCTTCTCCTCCTCCTCTTGCCTCCTGTTACTCCCTCTGTCCTCCTTTTCCTCCTCTTTCTCCTTCTTCTGTTTCCTTCCATTGCATCCTCCTCCTCTTGTTGCATCCTGATCTCCTGTGTCCTCCTCCTCCTCCTGTTCTCTCCTGTTGCCCTTTCTTGCCTCCTCTTGCCTCCTGTTTCCTCCTCCTATTGCTGCCTCGGGTTGCCCCCTCCTCCACTTGCCTCCTCTTGCCTCCTCTTGCCTCCTCTTGCCCCCTGTTGCTTCATCCTCCTCCGTTCTCTCCTGTTGCATCCGGTTGCCACTTCCTCCTCTTCCTCCTCTTAATGTTGACTCCTCCTACCTCCTGTTGCCTCCTCATCCTCCTATTTCTTCTTCCTCCTCTTCCTCCTCCTCTTCCTCCTCTTCCTGTTGCCTCCTGTTTCCTCCTGTTGAATCATCCTCCTGTTACCTCTTCTTGCTTCCTGTTGCTTCCTCCTTTTCCTCCTCCTCTTGCCTCCACTTGACTCTTGCTGCTTCTTCCTCCTGTTGCCTCCTGTTGCCTCCTGTTCCTCATGTTGCCTTTTTGTCCTCATGCTCTTGTGGCCTCCTGTTGCCTTTTTTTCCCTCTTTTCCCTCCTCCTCCCTCCTCCTCCTTTCTCCTCCTGTTACCTCCTCCTCATCTTCTTCCTCTTCCTGTCTCCTTCTCCTCCTCTTCTTCTTAGTGCCTTCTCCCGTCCTCTTCTGTAGGGATGGTTCACGGACTCTGGTGCGGGTAAAACCAAAAGGCCTTTATTGTTTACAAATTTGTACTTATATAGATTCATTAGCTGTCCACGCGCTCAGGCTTGTTCCATGATTAGTTAATACCTTCTGTTCACGCGCTGCGGCTAAGCTTCTGATTGGTGCTGTCAAGCAAGACACATGTCTTCTGGCTTCGGTCTCTTATCTGTTTTCCAAGTTATTTCAGTCTTCAGCTTCTTTTCTGCACACCTGCTTTATCACTTATTTACTCCCTTATTCTATGTCTTTCAAGGCTATGTCTAATTGCTCAAAGCTGCTCACAAAACTCCCTACGGATTCCCACACTCTTCCTTTTGCCTTCTCTTCCTGGTGCTTGCTACACCTTCTTCTCCTCCTGTTTCCTCCTCCTCCTCTTTTCCCTGTTGCTTATATTCTTCCTCCTCCTCTTTGGTTGTTTATGGTCTTCCTGTTCCTCCTCCTCCTCCTGCTCTTTGGCTTTCTTCCTTTTTTCCCCCCTCTTCATTCTTCTCTTTTCCCCTCCTCCTCCTTTGGTTTCTTCCTGGTCCTGTTCCTTCTCCTTCCTGCTCTTCCTTCTGTTTACACTTCTGCTGTGGCTGTTCTTGTTCATCCAACTCCTTCTCCTCCTTTTACTCCTCCTTTTTATCCTTCTCACCTTTATCTTTGTTGTTCTTTTTCTTCCCATCCTCCTCTTCTTTTTCATCTTCCTCCTAGTTCTCCTTTTCTTCCTTCTGATCATCCTCCTCTTCCTCCTCTTCCATCATCTGTTTTTCCTCCTCCTCCTCCTGATCCTCTTCTTTCTCCTTTTCCTCTTCTTCCTTTTCCTCCTGTTCTTCCCTTTCCTCCTCCTGTTCCTCTTCGTTGTGGTTCTCTTCTGCCTCCTTTTCCTCTTCCTGTTTCTCCTCCTCTTTCTCCCTCTCAACCTCCTCTTTCTCTTCTTCCTCATGTTCCTGCTCATCCTCTTCCTCTTTCTCCTCCACTACTTTTTTCTCATTCTCTACCTTCTCCTGCTTTTTTTATCCTCCTGTTGGTTTTCCTCCAATTGTTCCTCCACCTCCTCCTCCTCCTCCTCTTGTTCATTTTCCTCAGAATCACAGCATGGCTGAGGTTGGAAGGGACCTCTGGAGATCATCTGGTCCAACTTCCATGCTCAAGCAGGGCCACCTAGAGCTGGTTCCCAGGACCGTGTCCAGACAGCTTTTGAATATCTCTAAGGGATGGACACCCCACAACTTCCCTGGGCAACCTGTGCCAGTGCTTAGTCACCTTCACAATGAAAAAGTGTTTCCTGAAGTTCAAAGGGTACCTCCTGTGCTTCAGTTTGTGCCCATTGTCTCTTTTCTTGTCCCTGGGCACCACCAAAAGGAGGCTCCATCCTCTATGCACCCTCCCATCCCGTTTTTATACACATCATTAAGATCCCCTCTGAGCCTTCTCTTCTCCAGGCTAAAGTGTCTCAGCTCTCTCAGCCTTTTCTCACATGTGAGCTGCTTCAGTCCCTTCATCAACTTTGTGACCCTGTGCTGGACTGTCTACATTATGCCCATGCCTCTCACCACATCTCCCTGATCCAAACAAGATCGTGGCCCTGCAACTGCACACAGATCCATAACTGCTCATGTTTATTCTCCGTACTGTGTGCATTAGTGTGCAAGCACTTTAGAGAGGCACGCCAGCATGTGGAGTTCCCAGAGGGGGTTTGGGGGATTTCTCCATCACGGTGCTTTGTAGGCAGCTCCTTGCTCATATGCAAGTGCTGGAGGTGACCCTGCTTAAGCCCTGTCTTGTTGATTTTGTGATCCCTCCCCATCACATCAGCCCATGCAATTTGTTTCACGATGTCGCCTGTCACTCCCTCACTGGGCTGCTGGTTACTCTCTCCCTCCCCCATCATTCTCCGTTTAAAGCCCCCATTATGAGGGCAGCCATCCTGGCCCATTTTCTCCCACTATTTCATGGTCACTACAGCCAAGGCTCACACTCGTTTTCACATCCCCGATCAGCACTCCCTCTTTTGCAAAGATCAGATGGAGGTGAGCATCACCTTTGGTTGCCTACCTGGCATCGGTGCAAAGAGGTTTTACCAAGAGACCCCAGACACCTGCTGGACAGTAGGCATCCTGCTCTGCTTCCCTTCCAGTGAGTGTCAGGGTCTCTCAAGGCCCTAATGAGACCTGACGTCATTGATCTGGAGACTTCCTTGAGTTGCTTACATGAGGCTTTGTCCAATTCCTTACCCTGATTGCAGTTGCTTTGTCTCCCACCGTGATATCACACCAGCAGGTCTCTTCTCTGACCCTCACCCACAAGGGCTCACCCAACCTATTCCACATCCCATAGAGAAGCTCCATACATACGACAAGCTCCTGCACACAGAGGACATTTGCCTCCTGATCATTCCAGCCCATCTCTCCTCAGAAGCCTGTATGCACCATTGCAGCACCACTAGCAGTGTGAGCTGTCCCACCACTCCTCCCCATCGATTCCACTGATGGCAAAACTCTGTGATGGCACGTGGGACTCCAGCTCCTCCTGCCTGTACCCCAGGCTGAGGGCATTGGTGCGCCTTTGGGCTGCATCACCTCAGCTAGGGAACTAGGAACACGCTCAGGCTTGTCACAGGCCAACACAGTACCAAGTGCCCAAGACCCAGGAGGTGCAAATGCTCTGCTTGAGACCAGAGCCACGCTGGGGTGGATGGCAGATGGCAAAGTAAAGGCACAGAAAGAGGAAACGCTGCTCTCCCCAAGGCCAGAGAGAAACTGGCCGGGGATGTGCACCCTGGCAGGAGAGGGCTTTGCCGTCGTGGGGTCTCTGCAGCCCCTGAGGGCCTGTGGTGGATGCCAAGCTGATCTCAAGGAAGGACAGTTGCTGCTGAAAATGTCCTTGAGTGTGGACATCCTGTGATCCAGGAACACTGTGACAATCCTTGGACTGTTCCTTGAGGGTATCATCAAGAGGGTGAGTAAAGGACTGTTGAAAGAAGAACCAGCAGAGTTTAGGAGTAGGCAAACAAGTGGAGATCCCGACGTGATGTCCTTCCTGTTCATGAACTGCCCTGCATCTACTGGATGGAGGTGGGTCAGACCTTGCCTCACTCCAGTGGTGAGAGAGTGGCTGGCCAAAAGAAACTGAATCTGCCTGAGATGCCATCTGGGGTGTCAGTCACCCACCCTCTCTGGACAGGGATGCCTTTCCTGTAGCTCCTGTGCTGTCCTGACCAGCCACACGCAGTTGTGCTCTACAGCCCTGGCATCTTCTGTAGCACTACAGGCCTGTGTTTGGCCAGTGAGTAGCTGCCCTGGATTTAGTTAGTCAATGTCAGGATGTCCGTGAGACAACTGCAGTTACAGTCGATGGCAATCGAGTATATACAGCTGATGGAGAAATAACATTTTAAACAAGGACTGAGCTATCCCTAGGGCACATGAATCCATTTGACCAGCTGCCTCCCTCAACAGGCTGTCCTGAACATCATGAGTAGGGAAAAGCGCAGTTTTCCTCAAGGTGGGCATCTGCTGTTGGCCAAAGGAATTCCCCACCAGCCTTCAAGGTGATGCCCCCAGATGCTGTTCTTTCCCTATGAACTGCTCCGTTGTTAGAGTTTGCACTTGCCTGCACTTATCTTGGACCACCTCTGAGACTTCCACTGTCACCAGGTGCATGCATCTGAGAAGCTCACTCCTGGCCTCCATCTCCATTAATTTGCATGGGAGCTGAGACAAGGAGCTCACATGCAGATGGCTATTTTCTAAAATCACAGAAAGGCACACCTGAACTGAGGCAAGAGGAATCCCAGCTCCTGAGGGCTTGTGGCAGCATGGGAGAGAGCTGAGTCCCTTCCAGCCCCACAACTACAGACCCAGGATGAGATGCCTCGCTTGACTTAGTGGAATCCTTTCTCTCACCAGGGTAAAGGAGATTCCTCCCTGCCACTGTCTGCGTATGCTGCTAATGCTGGGACACGGAAAGGTGACTCTCATGCCCAACTCTTTTCCTGATAGGAGAAATGCCACTGCTGGAAAGAAGTGTCTCTCCCCAGCTGAGGGAGGGAAACATCAGGGATTGCTTCAGCCTGTTTCACAGCAGGTTCCCCTGGAGCTCCAGGGACACCTTGAGGGAGCCCAGAGGGGGCAGAGAAAGTGCTGCCTTGGGCTGGTCCTCTGCTGCTGAGCTGGGCCGGGCTCCTGGGACAGAGGGAGCTCACGGCAAGTGGGCAGCACTGCAGAGAGACAGCTCTGCCCCAGAGTAGGTCCTCTGCAAAGCGCAGCAGGGCTGAGGGCACTGCCTGCAGGCACCGAGGGGAGAGGAGCAAGGCAGAGAGAGGTTAGAGGCAATCTGTGGTGGGAGGATGCTGAGAGCTCACGGGGAGAGAAATCTTCACAGTCCTTAACATGGTATGTTTCTGGCTGCAGGGCAAATCAGCTGCGGTTCCTGGAGGGATCTCTTAAAGCTGGCACATCGCACAGCCTGTGGGATCTTTCAGGAGGATTCTGACAGCTTCTCTAGTGGAAGAAGAGGAGACGTGCTGCAGAGCAGGGCTTCCCTGCTGCACCGTCAGAGGACAGGGTATGACTGCTGCCTTCTCTCAGGGACAGCTGCAGGACTGTGAAGCTGGGTGTGCAGCCATGGGTGCCCAGGGCTGTTCTTCAGAGCAGGGTCCCTTCGCCCCAGGGGGCTGTGTGCTGGGGCAGGGACTCTGCTGCCTGCCAGGGTCTGCACTCAGCCTGCCCAGGAGATCCGCACAGTACTGCAGGGAGAAGCTGTGGGTAGAAGGAGCAACCCCCGGCAGGGCAGGGCAAGGTCCTTGTGCTGTCGAGAGGGTGCTGCATGGGTCAGGGCTGCTCACAGCTCCAGATCATCCTCAGGACTTTTCAAGACGGACATCAAGGCAGGGGTTACCTCAAAAGAAAGGTGTCTGCCCTTTGAGTTTTCTCCTCTTGGCTGGCTGAGTGGGCAGCAGGACATTTCTCGAGGGACTTTTTGACTGGAAGGTAAAAGCAGGCGTTACTGTAAAGATAAGGAGCTTTCCTGAATCTGTGTTTTCCCTTTCCAGCTCTGGAGGCTACAGATAACACCAGCATCACCTTTCAAGTTTCATCAGGCTTTTTCAGCTACTCTTTAGTACCAGCACTCAGGGAGAGGCTGCAGGGAAGAGATGGGAGCACAGGGGCTGGAGCGAGGTCTGTGAGCACTGACAGGCAGGTGACATGGAGCCCAGGAAACAGCTCCCGGCAGGGACACCTCCAGGCAGCAGAGACACAAGCAGGGAGAGAGGGAACTGCTAAGGGAAACCCTGTTGCCGGGAAGGTCTGGGCACCTCCTGGCCACCCCCTGCAGTGCAGATGCCTTCCTTGAGCAACCCCCCTCATCTCTCGTCTGTCACTCAGCACAGCTCTCGGCCCTCATTGCTGTGGGGTCTAGGGCGGGAGTCTCCTCCTTGTCCACTTGACCCGCAGAAGAGGTGACAGGCATCTCTGCTGCCACATGCCCATTTCCCACTGACCATCAATGAGGCTGAGGGATACTGTCCTGCGTTATCACCATCTGGGAGGTATTGTGCAGAGTTGCATAAAGGGAAGATCTTTCCTGAGCGCCAGTCTGTCTCTCTCCTTGCCTCTCTTGGCTGCTCTTGGCATTGCTGTCAGGCTCTCTGGAAATGGGAGTTTCAGCTGCAGAGTCATTTATCTTGTGGGTGTGTCCATGGGAAGAAGGGTCCCAGCTTTCCTCTGACCTGGGGGCTGTGGGCAGTGCAGTCAGTGGAGCTAGGGAATGAGCTGACTCTCCCTTAATCAGATGCCATGCTTAGACATTTGGCTGTCTCCTTGGGGTGTCCTTCCAAGCTGTGAGCTGCCCTCTAGAATGCAAATCTTTTCTCATAGCATCTGTGGGTTATCTGAAAGCCTCACGGAGAAGCGCAGGATGCTACAATGGAGGAAATGCTTTGGGTTGGTGAAACGAGCATAAATGTGTGTCCTGGCTAGAAGTGGGGTGCTGCGATCTTGAGAAAGGGTAAGACATCTGCTTGTCTGCAGTGGATCTTTCTGCTCTCAGCAGTGTCTGATTTTTTTTCAGGGTAACATGGGAGTGAGATCCTACTCCATGTCATGAAGGAGTAAGCACAGGGCAGCTGGGAACAAAACGCAAGACAGACCAGCTCCTCTCACTCTGCACAAAGCCACAGGCAATCGTCTTGCCTCGCAGGCTCACTCCGTTCTCCCTGAGTGTGGCAGAAATGCTGAGGGTTTCTGACTTCCAAGAACAGTCCACAGGTGAGATGGAGCAATGCTTTAAAAATAACCTCTCAAACTGCCTGCTGTCATACCCATTCCTTAGTACTGGGAGTGCAGACACTGACAAGCTCTTTTGTGTTAGGAGCAGTTTAACCTGGAAAAATTCCAAACACCAGGACTGCCCCTGCCCCCACTGTTCCCATGAACCCACTGCTGCACAGCAGGGCTGACTCCTTGGCAGCCACTGGGCAAAAGGCCCTGCTCCCCACGGCACACTCAGCCAGCACTAACCAGAGCTCGAGCCACAGAGCTGAAGGTCTCCTAGAAAACAAAAAGGGTGGGTGTGTAGCTGAGGGGTGGGGGTGGGTCCATGAAGGGAGTCCAAGAGAAATGGCTTTGCTTTTGCTCAGAGAAGTCTACCCTAACTTGTCACTGTCTTTTCCTCCTTCGACAGTGCCCCACGCTCAGAGAAAGCTGATGTCCAATGGCAGCTCCATCACGAGTTCCTCCTCCTGCATTCGCAGACACACGGGAGCTGCAGCTCTTGCACTTCTGGCTCTTCCAGGGCATCTACCTGGCTGCCCTCCTGGGCAATGGCCTCATCATCACCGCCGTAGCCTGTGACCACCGCCTCTACACCCCCATGTACTTCTTCCTTCTCAACCTCTCCTTTGACTGGGCTCTATCTCCACCACTCCCCCAAAGCCAGGCCAATTCCCTCTGGGACACCAGGGCCATCTCCTACTTGGGATGTGCTGCACAGGTCTTTTTCTTTCTCTTCTTGATGGTAGGGGAGTATTGTCTTCTCACTGTCATGGCCTATGACCGCTACGTTGCCATCTGCAAACCCCTGCACTATGGGACCCTCCTGGGCAGCAGGCTTGTGTCCACATGGCAGCAGCTGCCTGGGGCAGTGGGTTTCTCTATGCTGTGCTGCACACTGTCAATACATTTTCAATACCTATCTGCCAAGGCAATGCACTGAATCAGTTCTTCTGTGAAATCCCCCAGATCCTCAAGCTCTCCTGCTCACACTCCTACCTCAGGAAAGCTGGGCTTCTTCTTTGGTTTTCTTTATCTTCAGGGTGCTTTGTTTTCTGCTGTCCTATGTGCAGATCTTCAGGGCTGTGCTGAGGATCCCGTCTAAGCACGGACAGCACAAAGCCTTTTCCATGTGCCTTCCTCACATGGCTGTGGTCTCCCTGGTTTTGATCACTGCCATGTTTGCCTACCTGAAGCCCCCTCCATCTTTTCACCAGCTCTGGACCTGGTGCTGGCAGTGCTGTACTCGGTGGTACCTCCAGCAGTGAACCCCCTCATCTACAGCATGAGGAACAAGGAGCTCAAAGACACCCTGAAGAAACTGATTCAATTATTCTTCTGTCAGCAGCAGTAAGCTGCACGTGTCTCTTCACAAGTGATTTCCAATGTACCTCAGAACCTCCTGTGCTTTGGGCATTTTATCTGTGATAACCAAGTTTATCCAGGAATGTCTGCATCCACACCACTTCTCCAGGGGCATGAACCCAGCCTGTCTGACCCAGAGGCCTTTGTACGTGTGTCTGGCACTACGGTACAGCTGGCCTCCTGTCTCACATCTCTGCAATAAAAGGGTATTTCCTCAGGGCCGGTGTCTGGAGGTTGGGCTCTTCTTCCAAAGCTGAAGTGAAGGACAGGCTGCAGAAACTTCCACTTACAAAGCTGTACTGCTGTGCTCAAGTTCTCCGTGGGCTGAGGGGTGGAGGACATGGGGCCATGTGTTGGGGAACAGGCCTGGGCTGAGCCTTCACATGTACATGCCCAGTGCCCCGGGACGTGATCCCTGAATGATCAGCAGGGATCTGCCTGGGATTGTCTCCTTGTAGGTTTTGGGCACCACCACACTTGCCCTGCAGAGCAGCACAGCCAGCTCAGGGCCCTGCAGGGAGCACAGGGAGGGGAAGTAATGGCTGGCTAGGCCAGCATGGACACACTGCCCTGGGGAAAGGCTCTCTGGGGATGGGGAATTCCCTGGAGAAGAAGAAAGAAGCAACTCTGTGCTTACGGGGGGAAGAAATTACAAAGAGAAACTTCTTTCTGCATGCAGCAGCTTGGGGCAGGCTGTTCTGTCGCAGGGGCAGCAGGAGGAGCCTGAGGAGCCCCTGGGCCAGGAGTCTTGTGCTGCAGAGACATTTCCTCCTTGCCTTGCTTTTGTTCATTCACATACTTCCCAAGTATCTGGTTGCTGCTTTGAGCTTCAGGAAATTAGAAACTTGCCCCATCTTTCACAAGTCAGATTAACTCCTTAATCAGCTCCTTCATTGTGTTTATAGCTATCCCTTCCTATCTCTCTGTCGAAAACAGTTCTTGTACAGCTAGCGCTGTCAGCCATCTCCACCACAGGATGTCCTACACTGTCCCACGCTTGCTCCTCTTTCCCTGCAGGCTGTCGACACACTATCCTAACTTCCCCACCTTGCTCTCACCCTCGCATGTTCCTACCTGTACTGATGCCTTTGAAACACAAAGCCATTGGCTCATCACAGACACACCCCCCTTACTGCCCTCGGTGACCTGTTGCACCACGGCACTCCCTTCAAGTGACATCTCATTTTTTCATGCCCAGCCTCAGACTCTCAAATTTTCCCTTTCTCATGCTCTTTCCTCTACACAGGAATCCATTTCACAACTCATGTGATTCAGCCCCTTAAGTCCATCTTGGCAGACGTCCTCTCAACCTTCTCCAGTTCCTCCCCACTCCTGCACAACATGGAGCCCCACACCAGGACACATTATTCCAGATGTGGCCACACCACTGATGAGTCAAGGGGAGAGGTAACTCCCCTGGTCTGAGTGGCCACACTCCTCCTAATTAAGGACTGTATGCAGCTGGCCTTATTCGTGGTCAATATGCTCTACTGGCTCCTATAGCATCCCTTGTAGCAACTATGGCCTTCTCCTCAGGATCACTCCTCAGCCGGTCACCTCCAAGCTTGCCCTGATACACGGAGCTATTCTGCCCTGATGCAGGACTGGCCACTTCTCCTTGTAAAACCTGGTGCGGTTTCTGTTGGCCAAATCCCAGAGTTTCTCAAGGTCCCCATGAACGGAAGCTTCATTGTGTCAGCTCTTAATGTGTGTCTGTAGGTGGGAAGTAGTGAATGAATTCCTTGTTTTGCTTTGCTTGCGTGCGGGCTTTTCCTTTACCTGTTAAACTGTCTTTATCTCAGCCCACGAGTTTTCTCACTTTTACTCTTCCAATTCTCTCCCCATCCCAACGGGGGGGAGGGAGTGAGCGGCTGTGTGGTGCTTAGTTGCCGACTGGAGTTAAACCACAACAGGAGGAGTGGCTGATACACCAGCTGGTTGCCACTGCTGCTCTGAAGGACCTGGGCAGGCTGGAGAACTGGGCAGAGAGGAACCTCATGAAGTTCAAGCAAGGGAAACACAAAGTCCTGCCCTGGGCAGGAAGAACCCCACGGACCAGTACAGGCTGGGGGCTGACTGGCTGGAAAGCAGGTTTGAGAGAAGGACCAGGGGGCCCTGGAGGGCAGCAAGCTGCCCATGAGCCAGCAGTGTGGCTGTGTGGCAAAGCAGGCCTACAGCCCCCTGGGCTCCATTCAGGAGAGGTTTGCCAGCAGGTCGAGAGAGGTGATCCTTCCCCTCTAGTCAGCACTGGGGAAGCCCCATCTGGAGTGCTGTGTCCAGTGCTGGGCTGCCCACTACAAGAGAGACATGGCCTTACTGCAGCGAGTCCAGCAAAGGGCCACAAAGATTCTGAAGTCACACAAGCATCCTTCAGGAGGAGAGCCTGAGAGAGCTGGGACTTTTTAGCCTGCAGAAGGGAAGGCTCATCACACATCTTATCAATGTGTATCAGTACCTGATGGGAGGGAATGAAGAAGAGGGAGCCACAATCTTCTCCCTGCTGCACAGTGACAGACAATGGGTAGAAACTGAAGCACAGGAACTTCCATCTCAATACAATAAAACACTTCTCTACTGGGAGGGTGGTTGATCACTGGAACAGGTTGCCCAGAGAGGTTGTGGAGTCTCCATCCATGGAAATATTCAAACCCAGCTGGATCCTGTACTGGGAAACCCGCTCTAGCTGATCCTGCTTGAGCAGTGGGGACTCGACTAGGCGATCTCCAGACATACCGCCAAGAAGGGTCAGAAGGGACCCATGGAGGTGTCTAGTGCTACTTATCTGCTCTGAGCAGGGAGAACATGTCAGCTAGAATGCATTGGTCAGTGCTTTCTCCAGTTGAGTTTTGAAAACCTCTGGGCCCTGAGCCAGTACTAATCAACTATCAAGGTGATTTTTTTTCCTGTTAAACCTCATTTGAAATTTCCCTTCCTGCTTCTTGTCCTCATTGTCTCTTGTCCTCTCTTTCCCTTCCTGACTGTCAGATCCTCACCCCTACTCTGACCAAGGACAATCACAACCTACTCTCCAAATGTGGCCTCACTGGGATCCCCTGTGACTGCAGCCAGCATGTGGTGGCCAGCTCCAAGCAGAGATGCTCACTGGGGGTCCCTGCAGAGGCTCAGCGAAGGCCACGTCGAGACAGCAAGCACCTAACACCGAGGAACTATGGCGGTGCCTGTGGGCTGACACCGGGACAGAGCTGGCGGCAGAAGGGGTGAGCAGAGAAGTCCTCCAGCAGCTCCTCTGCATACCTGGTCAGGGAGTAATGCACTTGGTGGTGCTCCTGAGAGAAGATGCTGGCATGGGAGGGGAAGTACTAAGAGCTGCGGTGAGGGCTGGGGCTCAGAACTAGGTCTGGGGCTCCCAGCAGGCAGTGCCAGTGGCTGCAGCCCCAAGAGAGCTCTGACCATGGAGAGAGCAGCAGCGAGTCCCTCCAACTCTGGAGAGCTGCTCTGGCTGCAGAGGGGCAGCTGGGAGTGCTGGGGTCAATCTTGGCTGCCCTGCACCTCCCACCCCAGGGTGTCTTTTGAGTCCCCGGAGCAATCCCACTGACTGGGGTGACAGCCCTGCCTGCCTGGGAATGGAGGGGAATTTGGGGTTTCCATCAGTGTGGGAGCTTCTGGAGCATCGTGGCTTTTGTTCAGATCCCTGTCCTTGTCCCTGGGCTGGCCCAGCCCTGCATCCCCACAGGTGGCCCCAGAGCTCTGCCCTGCAGGCACCACTCAGGACAGAGTGCATTCAGGCCTGGGGAAACATCCTCCTGGCACACTTCCCACAACAGACCTCAGTGCCCCGTTCCCCTGTGGCCGTCTGGCTTTGACTGCTCGCCCCAGCACCCGACCCTTCCCTGCCTTGGCCATGGCCCATGTGAGGCTTTGCAGACAGCCCTGCTCTGGGGTCTGCCAGGCTCTGGGCATGTCTGAGCCATGCAGGTCTGGGTATTCCCAGTGCACACACTGAGCCCAGCAAGAGGACGGGGCTGGTCACATTTCAAAGATCAGCCCTCAGCTGGACCATGGTGAATGGCCAGGGCTGGAAATGGCTGCTAGGGGAACTAGGACTGGGGGTGACTTTGGGGTAAGGGACAGCGCATGGGGTGGAGGAGGCTGTGTCAAGGACATGTGCTGGGCACAGAGACTGAGGGACAGCAGCAAACTCACAGGGCTGCTGAGTCATGCTTCCTTCAGTGCAAGCCCTGACGCAGGGTCCCAGCCTCCCTTTCGATGCCACCTTGAGGAGGGGCGATGGCACTAAGAGATGGGTAGTTGTGAGCACCAGCCCTTCTTCATCCACTACCCAGGCCTGGTGGAGCACCACAGTGAGGACTTCTGCCTCTGCACCATGAACATGCTTTAGGGCACCCACAGTCTGGGCATTGTCTTGGATTAGGTGAACGCTGGTATTTTTGTCTCTGAGGCAATTTCCAGCCTAGGTCATCTCTGTTCTGAGCTCTCCCTAACCCTCTGCTGATCTACCTGGCTGTTCCTGGCCCCTTCCCCATCATCCCTGCAGGGTCCCAAGCTGGCGGTGCTGCTCTGCAGAGCCATTTGGCTGTGGTGCCTGGGGTCACAGGGTGACTCCACACTGGCCTTGCTGGTCAGGGTGGGAAGCAGCTCCAGCTGGATGGGGAGGACTGCTGCTAATTCCCCAGTGCACTGGGGAGATCCCAGTTTATTACAGGAGCTATGGGGGAGTCAGCTCCGCCCCAGTGTTAGACACACTCTTACACAGGCTCCAGGTGAGACAGAGCAGGTTCATGCCTCTGACAAGTGAGACAAATCCAAACATTTGTCTGCGAACATGATCACCACAAGTAACAATAACGATAAAGTTAATGTTAATGAGACTGGTAACAATAATGATAATACATCAAAGCACCCATTTGGGATGGGATATCCTGGGAGTTATTTGTGGAGAGGGATGGAGAGTTTATGGCAAAACCTTTCATGTAAGCCCTTTCCTAACTGCATCCTTGAGCTCCTGGTTCCTCATGCTGTAGATGAGGGGGTTCACTGCTGGAAGCACCACAGAGTGCAGCACTGCCACCACCAGATCCAGGGATGCACATCAGCAAAGGAAGCCCCCTGTCATTACGTACAGGGAGGCTGCCACTTTTCGCAGCCTCATTCCCCACATGTTTTCATGCTGCATTGTGGTTGGGTGGCAGCCATTTTTTGACACCATCATACCCACATGTTCTCATGCAGCCCTGTGACTGGCTGCCTGCCTGCTTTGGACAAGGAAGTGCTCAGATATAAAAATATATACCTGTATTACAAGATATATATTTTTAAAATATATATATGAGTGTCCAAATATATAGAAATATATTTTTATTTATTTATTAATAGATACAATATTTAAATATATATACCTTTCATACATGTATGTATGTGTATACATTATATATCATATAAATGTATATCTATGTATTTTATAGTATAAACAGTTATAAAGCCAGAGAAATTAAATACACATAGCCATTATCATATAGGTATGAAATGGATGAAACCTTCTTTAATAGAGCTAATGAATGAAGAATTAGAGTTTAAATGTGAATAGAAAGAAAAGTACAAGTGTGGGTCGAGGTCCCCACTTTGCCGGGCTGCAGAAGAAGCCAGACATGTCTGGGTTGGGGGAACTTGTCTGGGTTGGAAAGAAGAGCCCAATCCTGGGAAGTGGCCTAGGAGGCCCCAACATCCCAGACCAGCCAGCAGGATGGCCACGCAGGGTTACTGGGGCAGCCTCTGAGCTTTTCTTGGTGCTGCAAGACACAGGCAATCCTGTCTGCAACATGGAAAACCAGGACAAAATGCCAACTTCAGAAGAATATGCGCATGGGGACATATGGAAAGACCCTAAGAGGATCTCAGAAAAGACCACGAGAACCAGAAGAAACAGCCAGTGAGCCCATGAACTGCAAAGTGGATTTTGAGGTGCCAAACAGAGGTAGGGTGGTAGTGGGAACTCCCTTTCCCCATGGGTGTGGGGTCTCACAGCTACCTGCAAGACCACTGTGCGGTGCAGAGTGGTGCTATTTAGACTTCCTTGTCCTTAGGTTGATAACCTGATGGAATGTTTCAAAAAGCTCTGGCTGAGTGAGTGAGGGGAGAAGTCAGGAGTGTGCTGGCACTTGTCCAGGTCCACCTGAGCCACACCAGCCAAAGCCAGTGTGCTGTGTGTATGTCATGTGAAAGGATGGGGAAGGGGGTGAGGGGTGTGGATGTAATGTACATTTGTATTGAATACTGTAGGACCTGAGCAGGATGCAACTGGTGTGGAAGAAGGGGTGGAGATTGTACTGGGTGTGGCTGGGACGGAGTTAATTTTCTTGTTAGCAGCCCTATGGTGCTGTGCTTTGCCTTGGTGGCCAAAACAGTGTTGAGAAACACTGACATTGGAGCTATTGCTGAGCAGTGCTTGCACAGCATCAAGGCCTTCTCTCTTTCTCACTCGCCCCCACAGCGAGAAGGCTGGGAGGGGACAAAGCCAGGACAGCTGACCCCAGCGACCAAAGGGATATTCCACATGTATGACGTCATGGTCAGCAGTAAAACTGGGGAGGGTGTGTTCTTTGCTCAGAGACTGGCTTGGCATCAATCTCCTGCTGTGAGTGATTACTTCTCCACTTATTAAACTGTCTTTATCTTGACCCATGAGACTTTTTCCTGGCTTTTGCCCTTCCAGTTCCCTCCCCCATCCCGCTGGTGGGGAGTGAGCAAGTGACTGGGTGGGGGCTGCCACATGGGGTCACCCCACCACACGAGCACAGAGCAAATAGGTTGGTATGTGCTTGTGAGGTCACTGGTGCCTGAGTAGATCATAGGCTGGGAGCTGGCACATGGCCTGTGGAAGTGTTGTGAGATTGCTGATGCCTGAGTAGCTGATAGGCCAAGAGCATGCACATGGCTTGTGTTGGAGCTTGTGAGGTCACTTGTGCCTTGATATCTCATAGGTGAGCAGATAGCAAGTAGGTGGATATGTGGTGGTCAGGTCACTGGTGCCTGAGTAGCTGATAGGGAGGAGGGAGACACATGGCTTGGGTATGTACTTGTGATGTCACTCTTGGCTGAATAGCTGATAAACCTTGATCAGGAGCATGGCCCTTACAGGTGCTTGTGAGGTCACCGGCAGAGTACCTCAACAGCAAGGACATGGCAAATGGGTGTATAGGTTCCTGTGAGGTCACTGGTGCCTGAGAAGCTGATAGGGCAGGAGCAGGCATCTGGCATTCTACTGGTTTTGCTGGGATAGAATTAACTTTCTATTTAGTGAAATAGTGAGTGAGCGACTGTGTGGGAGGTAGCTGCTGGCCGGGTTAATCCACAACAGGTATGTGTAGGTTGTTTTGAGGTCACTGGTGCCTGAGAAGCTGATAGGCAGGAGCAGGCCCATGGCTTGCGTCTGTGCTTCTGAGGTCACTCATGCCTGAGTAGCTCACAGGCCTGGAGTAGGCCCATGGCATGTGTAGGTGCTTCTAATGTCACTGCTGCCTGAGTAGCTGATAGGGCAGGAGCAGGCCCACAGTTTCTGCAGGTGGTTTTGAGGTGATTGGTGTCTGAGTAGGATAGGCCAGGAGCAGGCCAATATCACCTGTAGATGCTATGGCATCACCTGTGGCTGAATAGCAGATAGGCCAGGAGCATGCACATAGCTGTGTATGAGCTTGTGATGTCGCTGGTGCCTGAGTAGCTGATAGGGCAGAAGCTGGCACATAGTTGTGTAGGTGCTTCTGATGTCACCAAGTCAATATTTAGACCACAACCAAATATGGGGTTTTGGAAGAACCATCATTAGCAGCAGCAGTCCATACACTGCACACACACGTGTGACAGTGTAACAACTCATGAGCACACAGCGGTTGCAGTAGGAGGGGTGTGAGGTCACCGTCAGTATAACCCATGAGCACACAGCAGTGGCCGTAGGAGGGTGTGAGGTAACGTCACAGATGACACCCCATGGCTGTGGGACTCGGTGCAGAGCAGCCGTGTGCCCCATCAGAAGGGCAGACAGGGACGGGAGCTGCCTGCCCTGTGTCTGCGGCTGAAGGAGCAGCCCCTGCAGCCCTGGCTGGAGCAGTCGGGGTGGGGGTGGCTCGGGGCACCGCAGGGATGTGCCTGGGCACGGTGCCAGAAGGAAACCACAGGCTTCCTGCCCGGGCGCTGTGGGGGGAGCACGGAGACGCTGTGAGACCACGTGGGCTGTGGTTTGTGCACCTGCAGGCTGCAGCTCCCGAGCCACCCGCGGGGAATAACGGCCCCTCGGTGACATGTCAAGAGGCAGGGATACATCTGAGCCTCTGGGCTGCGTGTCTGCTGCCAGGGCAGGGACATGTCCCAGCTCCAGCTCATTTCAAGGGACCTTCCATGGGGCTCTCCAGGGAGGAACGGGCAAGCTAGCACTCCTGGGATGGGGCTCTGGCCTGAGCTAAGGCCCTTTCCCAGCTGCTGCTCCCAGCACAGCAGGATCTGAAGCAGGGGCAGGGGCTGTTTCCTTCCCTTCCTGACACAGCCCTGGTGCAGTCCCAGCCCTGTGGTTCCCATGGCACGGGATGGCTGGACACTCGCACCTTGGGCTGTTGGATGTGCCCGGTATAGGAGATGCTCAGTGCTCCTGGTCCACACAGCAGGGTTCAAGGCATGAAAAACCATTTTCCCCCACTACAGCCGGCCCTGTCTGTGACGCACCGCCACCACAGTGACGTGACACCTGCAGTGGAGCCATCCCTCATATATGGTCATGAATGGCGCTGGAGTTCATTGGAGGGCTGGGCTGTGTCGGAGGGGAGATAGCTCCCGATAATGTCTAAAAAGGTGCTGCTTTGATTGGCTCCTCCTGTAGCTGGGCTGGCATCTGCAGAGATATATTGCCCTCTCGTCATCATTGTCCCCATGAGTCCGAGGAACTGTGGCAGGGAGTGTGGCGCAGCAGGGATGTGCTGGCAGGGCAGGAGGCTCAGGATGGGCCGAGAGG
>NC_059496.1:1428614-1460692 GCF_018139145.2 Gymnogyps californianus
CCCCTCACCCCTTCCCCATCCTTTCACATGACATACACACAGCACACTGGCTTTGGCTGGTGTGGCTCAGGTGGACCTGGACAAGTGCCAGCACACTCCTGACTTCTCCCCTCACTCACTCAGCCAGAGCTTTTTGAAACATTCCATCAGGTTATCAACCTAAGGACAAGGAAATCTAAATAGCACACTCTGCACCACACAGTGGTCTTGCAGGTAGCTGTGAGATCCCCACACCCATGGGGAAAGGGAGTTCCCCACTACCACCCTGCCTCTGTTTGGCACCTCGAAATCCACTTTGCAGTTCATGGGCTCACTGGCTGTTTCTTCTGGTTCACGTGGTCTTTTTTGAGATCCTCTTTGGGTCTTTTCCATATGTCCCCATGCGCATATTCTTCTGAAGTTGGCATTTTGTCCTGGTTTTCCATGTTGGCAGACAGCATTGCCTGTGTCTTGCAGCACCAAGAAAAGCTCAGAGGCTGCCCCAGTAACCCTGCGTGGCCATCCTGCTGGCTGGTCTGGGATGTTGGGGCCTCCTAGGCCACTTCCCAGGATTGGGCTCTTCTTTGTCTGTTAACAGGATTTGTGTGGAGGGCCCCTTGGTGGCCTCCTGGGAGGGGGTCGCAGCCCTCAGGCATGTTCCCACTGCCTTGAAGTTCCCCCCACAACATGTCTGGGCTTCTTCTGCAGCCTGGTAAAGTGGGGGACCTCGACCCACCCTTGTATTTTTCTTTCTATTCACATTTAAACTCTAATTCTTCATTCATTAGCTCTTATTAAAGAAGGCTTTCTCCATTTATACCTATGTGATAATGGCTATATATATTTAATTTTTCTGGCTTTATAAATGTTTTTATATAAATAAAAATAAATATATATAAATGTATACATGTACATAGTGTATAGAGCGTATATATATTTAAAATACCGTATATATTGATAAATAAATAAAAGTATATTTATACATATTTGTACACTCACACATATATTTCTAAAAATGTATATCTTGTAATACAGGTATATATTTTTATATCTGAGCACTTCCTTGTCCAAAGCAGGCAGGCAGCCAGTCACAGGGCTGCATGAGAACATGTGGGTATGATGGTGTCAAAAAATGGCTGCCACCCAACCACAATGCAGCATGAAAACATGTGGGGAATGAGGCGCTGCGAAAAGGGCCTCCCTGTACGTAATGACAGGGGGCTTCCTTTGCTGATGTGCTTCTGGGTGCACGGGGAGGGGAGGCTCCTTTTGCCAGCCAGTCACAGGTCTTCCTGAGAACATGGGTTTGACGCTGGCAAGCATGGCGTCAGCCAAGCACAGAGCAGTATGATGTTTAAGAACATGGCAGCCCACTCCCATAAAATGGCAGCCCCTGTTCATAAATGGCAGCCCCCCAAATGGCAGCCAAACCAAAATGGCAGCCCCTGGGTATGGAGGGGAAGGGCCTTCTGGGTCAGAGGTACTTCCGGGTAAAGCAGAAGGGGTGGCCGCTCCTTCCAGGCAATCCCCACAAGGCACGTGACCAGTAGAGGGGAGTGACTTCCGGGGCAAATGGCCCCTCAGGCAGCTGGCAGCGGGTGGGCAGGGCATTGCTCACGTCTTACCTGCAGTACCGGTGGTGCCTGTGCTCCTGGCGTGTGCCAGGGCAATGAACCAAATAAGCACAAGGAAGGCACGTGGTGAGGTAAAAATGCTTCTTTTGCGCCGTGGTCAGATAACGGGTCCCTGTGGTGTCAGAGCTTCAGTGTTTGTGCCTGAGCTAAGAACTTTCCCCGCCTCCGTGCGCTTCAAGACGGCACAACCCTTCTCAAAAACCCACTACGGGACCCTCCTGGGTCTCGTGTGAAAATCTGCACTACTGTGCTGAGGATCCCCTCGGAGCAGGGATGGCACAAAGCCTTTTCCATGTGCCTCCTCACCTGGCTGTGGTCTCCCTGTTTCTCAGCACCTGAAGCCCCCTCCATCTCCTGCCCATCCCTGGATCTGGTGCTGGCAGTGCTGCACTCGGTGGTGCTCCAGCAGTGAACCCCCTCACCTACAGCATGAGGAACCAGGAGCTCAAGGATGCGTTAGGAAAGGGCTTACATGAAAGGTTTTGCAATAGTGATAAACTCCCCATCCCTCTCCACAAACGACTCCCAGGATATCCCATCCCAAATGGGTGCTTTGATGTATCATCGTTACTGTTACCAGTCTCATTAACATTACTTTATCGTTATTGTTACTTGTGGTGATCATGTTCGCAGACAAATGTTTGGATTTGTCTCACTTGTCCAGAGGCATGAACCTGCTCTGTCTCACCTGGAGCCTGTGTAAGAGTGTGTCTAACACTGGGGCGGAGCTGACCCCACAGGCTCCTGTAATAAACTGGGATCTCCCCAGTGCACTGGGGAGATTAGCAGCAGTCCTCCCCATCCAGCTGGAGCTGCTTCCCACCCTGACCAGCAAGGCCAGTGTGGAGTCACCCTGTGACCCCAGGCACCACAGCCAAATGGCTCTGCAGAGCAGCACCGCCAGCTTGGGCCCTGCAGGGATGATGGGGAAGGGGCCAGGAACAGCCAGGTAGATCAGCAGAGGGTTAGGGAGAGCTCAGAACAGAGATGACCTAGGCTGGAAATTGCCTCAGAGACAAAAATACCAGCGTTCACCTAATCCAAGACAATGCCCAGACTGTGGGTGCCCTAAAGCATGTTCATGGTGCAGAGGCAGAAGTCCTCGCTGTCCTGGTGCTCCACCAGGCCTGGGTAGTGGATGAAGAAGGGCCGGTGCTCACAACTACCCATCTCTTAGTGCCATCGCCCCTCCTCAAGGGTGGCATCGAAAGGGAGGCTGGGACCCTGCGTCAGGGCTTGCACTGAAGGAAGCATGACTCAGCAGCCCTGTGAGTTTGCTGCTGTCCCTCAGTCTCTGTGCCCAGCACATGTCCTTGACACAGCCTCCTCCACCCCATGCGCTGTCCCTTACCCCAAAGTCACCCCCAGTCCTAGTTCCCCTAGCAGCCATTTCCAGCCCTGGCCATTCACCATGGTCCAGCTGAGGGCTGATCTTTGAAATGTGACCAGCCCCGTCCTCTTGCTGGGCTCAGTGTGTGCACTGGGGAACACCCAGACCTGCATGGCTCAGACATGCCCAGAGCCTGGCAGACCCCAGAGCAGGGCTGTCTGCAAAGCCTCACGTGGGCCATGGCCAAGGCAGGGAAGGGGTCGGGTGCTGGGGCGAGCAGTCAAAGCCAGACGGCCACAGGGGAACGGGGCACTGAGGTCTGTTGTGGGAAGTGTGCCAGGAGGATGTTTCCCCAGGCCTGAATGCACTCTGTCCTGAGTGGTGCCTGCAGGGCAGAGCTCTGGGGCCACCTGTGGGGATGCAGGGCTGGGCCAGCCCAGGGACAAGACAGGGATCTGAACAAAAGCCACGATGCTCCAAGAAGCTCCCACACTGATGGAAACCCCAAATTCCCCTCCATTCCCAGGCAGGCAGGGCTGTCACCCCAGTCAGTGGGATTGCTCCGGGGACTCAAAAGACACCCTGGGGTGGGAGGTGCAGGGCAGCCAAGATTGACCCCAGCACTCCCAGCTGCCCCTCTGCAGCCAGAGCAGCTCTCCAGAGTTGGACGAGACTCGCTGCTGCTCTCTCCATGGTCAGAGCTCTCTTGGGGCTGCAGCCACTGGCACTGCCTGCTGGGAGCCCCAGACCTAGTTCTGAGCCCCAGTGCCCTCACCGCAGCTCTTAGTACTTCCCCTCCCATGCCAGCATCTTCTCTCAGGAGCACCACCAAGTGCATTACTCCCTGACCAGGTATGCAGAGGAGCTGCTGGAGGACTTCTCTGCTCACCCCTTCTGCCGCCAGCTCTGTCCCGGTGTCAGCCCACAGGCTCCGCCATAGTTCCTCGGTGTTAGGTGCTTGGCGTCGACGTGGCCTTCGCTGAGCCTCTGCAGGGACCCCCAGTGAGCATCTCTGCTTGGAGCTGGCCACCACATGCTGGCTGCAGTCACAGGGGATCCCTGAGGCCACATTTGGAGAGTAGGTTGTGATTGTCCTTGGTCAGAGTAGGGGTGAGGATCTGACAGTCAGGAAGGGAAAGAGAGGACAAGAGACAATGAGGACAAGAAGCAGGAAGGGAAATTTCAAATGAGGTTTAACAGGAAAAAAAATCACCTTTATAGTTGATTAGTACTGGCTCTGGGGCCCAGAGGTTTTCAAAACTCAACTGGAGAAAGCACTGACCAATGCATTCTAGCTGACATGTTCTCCCTGCTCAGAGCAGATAAGTAGCACTAGACACCTCCATGGGTCCCTTCTGACCCTTCTTGGCGGTATGTCTGGAGATCGCCTAGTCGAGTCCCCACTGCTCAAGCAGGATCAGCTAGAGCGGGTTTCCCAGTACAGGATCCAGCTGGGTTTGAATATTTCCATGGATGGAGACTCCACAACCTCTCTGGGCAACCTGTTCCAGTGATCAACCACCCTCCCAGTAGAGAAGTGTTTTATTGTATTGAGATGGAAGTTCCTGTGCTTCAGTTTCTACCCATTGTCTGTCACTGTGCAGCAGGGAGAAGATTGTGGCTCCCTCTTCTTCATTCCCTCCCATCAGGTATTGATACACATTGATAAGATATGAGCCTTCCCTTCTGCAGGCTAAAAAGTCCCAGCTCTCTCAGGCTCTCCTCCTGAAGGATGCTTGTGTGACTTCAGAATCTTTGTGGCCCTTTGCTGGACTCGCTGCAGTAAGGCCATGTCTCTCTTGTAGTGGGCAGCCCAGCACTGGACACAGCACTCCAGATGGGGCTTCCCCAGTGCTGACTAGAGGGGAAGGATCACCTCTCTCGACCTGCTGGCAAACCGCTCCTGAATGGAGCCCAGGGGGCTGTAGGCCTGCTTTGCCACACAGCCACACTGCTGGCTCATGGGCAGCTTGTTGCCCTCCAGGGCCCCCTGGTCCTTCTCTCAAACCTGCTTTCCAGCCAGTCAGCCCCCAGCCTGTACTGGTCCGTGGGGTTCTTCCTGCCCAGGGGCAGGACTTTGTGTTTCCCTTGCTTGAACTTCATGAGGTTCCTCTCTGCCCAGTTCTCCAGCCTGCCCAGGTCCTTCAGAGCAGCAGTGGCAACCAGCTGGTGTATCAGCCACTCCTCCTGTTGTGGTTTAACTCCAGTCAGCAACTAAGCACCACACAGCCGCTCACTCCCTCCCCCCCCGTTGGGATGGGGGAGAGAATTGGAAGAGTAAAAGTGAGAAAACTCGTGGGCTGAGATAAAGACAGTTTAACAGGTAAAGGAAAAGCCGCACGCAAGCAAAGCAAAACAAGGAATTCATTCACTACTTCCCACCTACAGACACACATTAAGAGCTGACACAATGAAGCTTCCGTTCATGGGGACCTTGAGAAACTCTGGGATTTGGCCAACAGAAACCGCACCAGGTTTTACAAGGAGAAGTGGCCAGTCCTGCATCAGGGCAGAATAGCTCCGTGTATCAGGGCAAGCTTGGAGGTGACCGGCTGAGGAGTGCCTGAGGAGAAGGCCATAGTTGCTACAAGGGATGCTATAGGAGCCAGTAGAGCATATTGACCACGAATAAGGCCAGCTGCATACAGTCCTTAATTAGGAGGAGTGTGGCCACTCAGACCAGGGGAGTTACCTCTCCCCTTGACTCATCAGTGGTGTGGCCACATCTGGAATAATGTGTCCTGGTGTGGGGCTCCATGTTGTGCAGGAGTGGGGAGGAACTGGAGAAGGTTGAGAGGACGTCTGCCAAGATGGACTTAAGGGGCTGA
Source organism: Gymnogyps californianus (assembly GCF_018139145.2). Classification (NCBI taxonomy): domain Eukaryota; kingdom Metazoa; phylum Chordata; class Aves; order Accipitriformes; family Cathartidae; genus Gymnogyps; species Gymnogyps californianus. Next base: position 1,434,386 of record NC_059496.1, read on the forward strand.
ATCACATGAGTTGTGAAATGGATTCCTGTGTAGAGGAAAGAGCATGAGAAAGGGAAAATTTGAGAGTCTGAGGCTGGGCATGAAGAAAAATGAGATGTCACTTGAAGGGGAGTGCCGTGGTGCAACAGGTCACCGAGGGCAGTAAGGGGGTGTGTCTGTGATGAGCCTTGTGTTTCAAAGGCATCAGTACAGGTAGGAACATGCGAGGGTGAGAGCAAGGTGGGGAAGTTAGGATAGTGTGTCGACAGCCTGCAGGGAAAGAGGAGCAAGCGTGGGACAGTGTAGGACATCCTGTGGTGGAGATGGCTGACAGCGCTAGCTGTACAAGAACTGTTTTGACAGAGAGATAGGAAGGGATAGCTATAAACACAATGAAGGAGCTGATTAAGGAGTTAATCTGACTTGTGAAAGATGGGGCAAGTTTCTAATTTCCTGAAGCTCAAAGCAGCAACCAGATACTTGGGAAGTATGTGAATGAACAAAAAGCAAGGCAAGGAGGAAATGTCTCTGCAGCACAAGACTCCTGGCCCAGGGGCTCCTCAGGCTCCTCCTGCTGCCCCTGCGACAGAACAGCCTGCCCCAAGCTGCTGCATGCAGAAAGAAGTTTCTCTTTGTAATTTCTTCCCCCGTAAGCACAGAGTTGCTTCTTTCTTCTTCTCCAGGGAATTCCCCATCCCCAGAGAGCCTTTCCCCAGGGCAGTGTGTCCATGCTGGCCTAGCCAGCCATTACTTCCCCTCCCTGTGCTCCCTGCAGGGCCCTGAGCTGGCTGTGCTGCTCTGCAGGGCAAGTGGGTGGTGGTGCCCAAAACCTACAAGGAGACAATCCCAGGCAGATCCCTGCTGATCATTCAGGGATCACGTCCCGGGGCACTGGGCATGTACATGTGAAGGCTCAGCCCAGGCCTGTTCCCAACACATGGCCCCATGTCCTCCACCCCTCAGCCCACGGAGAACTTGAGCACAGCAGTACAGCTTTGTAAGTGGAAGTTTCTGCAGCCTGTCCTTCACTTCAGCTTTGGAAGAAGAGCCCAACCTCCAGACACCGGCCCTGAGGAAATACCCTTTTATTGCAGAGATGTGAGACAGGAGGCCAGCTGTACCGTAGTGCCAGACACACGTACAAAGGCCTCTGGGTCAGACAGGCTGGGTTCATGCCCCTGGAGAAGTGGTGTGGATGCAGACATTCCTGGATAAACTTGGTTATCACAGATAAAATGCCCAAAGCACAGGAGGTTCTTGAGGTACATTGGAAATCACTTGTGAAGAGACACGTGCAGCTTACTGCTGCTGACAGAAGAATAATTGAATCAGTTTCTTCAGGGTGTCTTTGAGCTCCTTGTTCCTCATGCTGTAGATGAGGGGGTTCACTGCTGGAGGTACCACCGAGTACAGCACTGCCAGCACCAGGTCCAGAGCTGGTGAAAAGATGGAGGGGGGCTTCAGGTAGGCAAACATGGCAGTGATCAAAACCAGGGAGACCACAGCCATGTGAGGAAGGCACATGGAAAAGGCTTTGTGCTGTCCGTGCTTAGATGGGATCCTCAGCACAGCCCTGAAGATCTGCACATAGGACAGCAGAATGAAAACAAAGCACCCTGAAGATAAAGAAAAACCAAAGAGAAGAAGCCCAGCTTTCCTGAGGTAGGAGTGTGAGCAGGAGAGCTTGAGGATCTGGGGGATTTCACAGAAGAACTGTTCAGGGCATTGCCTTGGCAGAGTGGTAGTGAAAATGTATTGACAGTGTGCAGCACGTAGAGAAACCCACTGCCCCAGGCAGCTGCTGCCATGTGGACACAAGCCTGCTGCCCAGGAGGGTCCCATAGTGCAGGGGTTTGCAGATGGCAACGTAGCGGTCATAGGCCATGACAGTGAGAAGACAATACTCCCCTACCATCAAGAAGAGAAAGAAAAAGACCTGTGCAGCACATCCCAAGTAGGAGATGGCCCTGGTGTCCCAGAGGGAATTGGCCATGGCTTTGGGGACAGTGGTGGAGATAGAGCCCAGGTCAAGGAGGGAGAGGTTGAGAAGGAAGAAGTACATGGGGGTGTAGAGGCGGTGGTCACAGGCTACGGCGGTGATGATGAGGCCATTGCCCAGGAGGGCAGCCAGGTAGATGCCCAGGAAGAGCCAGAAGTGCAAGAGCTGCAGCTCCCGTGTGTCTGCGAATGCCAGGAGGAGGAACTCGGTGATGGAGCTGCCATTGGACATTAGCTTTCTCTGAGCGTGGGGCACTGTCGAAGGAGGAAAAGACAGTGACAAGTTAGGGTAGACTTCTCTGAGCAAAAGCAAAGCCATTTCTCTTGGACTCCCCTTCATGGACCCACCCCCACCCCTCAGCTACACACCCACCCTTTTTGTTTTCTAGGAGACCTTCAGCTCTGTGGCTCGAGCTCTGGTTAGTGCTGGCTGAGTGTGCCGTGGGGAGAGGGCCTTTGCCCAGTGGCTGCCGAGGAGTCAGCCCTGCTGTGCAGCAGTGGGTTCATGGGAACAGTGGGGGCAGGGGCCAGTCCTGGTGTTTGAATTTTTCCAGGTTAAACTGCTCCTAACACAAAAGAGCTTGTCAGTGTCTGCACTCCCAGTGCTAAGGAATGGGTATGACAGCAGGCAGTTTGAGAGGTTATTTTTAAAGCATTGCTCCATCTCACCTGTGGACTGTTCTTGGAAGTCAGAAACCCTCAGCATTTCTGCCACACTCAGGGAGAACGGAGTGAGCCCTGCGAGGCAAGAGGATTGCCTGTGGCTTCGTGCAGAGTGAGAGGAGCTGGTCTGTCTCTGCGTTTTGTTCCCAGCTGCCCTGTGCTTACTCCTTCATGACATGGAGTAGGATCTCACTCCCATGTTACCCTGAAAAAAATCAGACACTGCTGAGAGCAGAAAGATCCACTGCAGACAAGCAGATGTCTTACCCTTTCTCAAGATCGCACACCCCACTTCTAGCCCAGGACAGACATTTATGCTCGTTTCAGCAACCCAACAGCATTTCCTCCATTGTAGCATCCCTGCGCTTCTCCGTGAGGCTTTCAGATAACCCACAGATGCTATGAGAAAGATTTGCATTCTAGAGGGCAGCTCACAGCTTGGAAGGACACCCCAAGGAGACAGCCAAATGTCCTAAGCATGGCATCTGATTAAGGGAGAGTCAGCTCATTCCCTAGCTCCACTGACTGCACTGCCCACAGCCCCCCAGGTCAGAGGAAAGCTGGGACCCTTCTTCCCATGGACACACCCACAAGATCAGTGACTCTGCAGCTGAAACTCCCATTTCCAGAGAGCCTGACAGCAATGCCAAGAGCAGCCAAGAGAGGCAAGGAGAGAGACAGACTGGCGCTCGGGAAAGATTTCCCTTTATGCAACTCTGCACAATACCTCCCAGATGGTGATAACGCAGGACAGTATCCCTCAGCCTCATTGATGGTCAGTGGGAAATGGGCATGTGGCAGCAGAGATGCCTGTCACCTCTTCTGCGGGTCAAGTGGACAAGGAGGAGACTCCCGCCCTAGACCCCACAGCAAGGAGGGCCGAGAGCTGTGCTGGGTGACGGACGAGAGATGAGGGGGTTGCTCAAGGAAGGCATCTGCACTGCAGGGGGTGGCCAGGAGGTGCCCAGACCTTCCCGGCAACAGGGTTTCCCTTAGCAGTTCCCTCTCTCCCTGCTCGTGTCTCTGCTGCCTGGAGGTGTCCCTGCCGGGAGCTGTTTCCTGGGCTCCATGTCACCTGCCTGTCAGTGCTCACAGACCTCACTCCAGCCCCTGTGCTCCCATCTCTTCCCTGCAGCCTCTCCCTGAGTGCAGGGACTAAAGAGTAGCTGAAAAACCCTGATGAAACTTGAAAGGTGATGCTGGTGTTATCTGTAGCCTCCAGAGCTGGAAAGGGAAAACACAGATTCAGGAAAGCTCCTTATCTTTACAGTAATGCCTGCTTTTACCTTCCAGTCAAAAAGTCCCCCAGAAATGTCCGCTGCCCACTCAGCCAGCCAAGAGGAGAAAACTCAAAGGGCAGACACCTTTCTTTTGAGGTAACCCCTGCCTTGATGTCCGTCTTGAAAAGTCCTGAGGATGATCTGGAGCTGTGAGCAGCCCTGACCCATGCAGCACCCTCTCGACAGCACAAGGACCTTGCCCTGCCCTGCCGGGGGTTGCTCCTTCTACCCACAGCTTCTCCCTGCAGTGCTGTGCGGATCTCCTGGGCAGGCTGAGTGCAGACCCTGGCAGGCAGCAGAGTCCCTGCCCCAGCACACAGCCCCCTGGGGCGAAGGGACCCTGCTCTGAAGAACAGCCCTGGGTACCCATGGCTGCACACCTGGCTTCACAGTCCTGCAGCTGTCCCTGAGAGAAGGCAGCGGTCATACCCTGTCCTCTGACGGTGCAGCAGGGAAGCCCTGCTCTGCAGCACGTCCTCCTCTTCTCCACTAGAGAGCTGTCAGAATCCTCCTGAAAGATCCCACAGGCTGTGCGATGTGCCAGCTTTAAGAGATCCCTCCAGGAACCGCAGCTGATTTGCCCTGCAGCCAGAAACATACCGTGTTAAGGACTGTGAAGATTTCTCTCCCGTGAGCTCTCAGCATCCTCCCACCACAGATTGCCTCTAACCTCTCTCTGCCTTGCTCCTCTCCCCTCGGTGCCTGCAGGCAGTGCCCTCAGCCCTGCTGCGCTTTGCAGAGGAGCTACTGGGGCAGAGCTGTCTCTCTGCAGTGCTGCCCACTTGCCGTGAGCTCCCTCTGTCCCAGGAGCCTGGCCCAGCTCAGCAGCAGAGGACCAGCCCAAGGCAGCACTTTCTCTGCCCCCTCTGGGCTCCCTCAAGGTGTCCCTGGAGCTCCAGGGGAACCTGCTGTGAAACAGGCTGAAGCAATCCCTGATGTTCCCTCCCTCAGCTGGGGAGAGACACTTCTTCCAGCAGTGGCATTTCTCCTATTCGGAAAAGAGTTGGGCATGAGAGTCACCTTTCTGTGTCCCAGCATTAGCAGCATACGCAGACAGTGGCAGGGAGGAATCTCCTTTACCCCTGGTGAGAGAAAGGATTCCACTAAGTCAAGCGAGGCATCTCATCCTGGGTCTGTAGTCGTGGGGCTGGAAGGGACTCAGCTCTCTCCCATGCCTGCCACAACCCTCAGGAGCTGGGATTCCTCTTGCCTCAGTTCAGGTGTGCCTTTCTGTGATTTTAGAAAATAGGCATCTGCATGTGAGCTCCTTGTCTCAGCTCCCATGCAAATTAATGGAGATGGAGGCCAGGAGTGAGCTTCTCAGATGCATGCACCTGGTGACAGTGGAAGTCTCAGAGGTGGTCCAAGATAAGTGCAGGCAAGGCAAACTCTAACAACGGAGCAGTTCATAGAGAAAGAACAGCATCTGGGGGCATCACCTTGAAGGCTGGTGGGGAATTCCTTTGGCCAACAGCAGATGCCCACCTTGAGGAAAACTGCACTTTTCCCTACTCATGATGTTCAGGACAGCCTGTTGAGGGAGGCAGCTGGTCAAATGGATTCATGTGCCCTAGGGATAGCTCAGTCCTTTTTTAAAATGTTATTTCTCCATCAGCTGTATATACTCGATTGCCATCGACTGTAACTGCAGTTGTCTCACGGACATCCCGACATTGCCTAACTAAATCCAGGGCAGCTACTCACTGGCCAAACACAGGCCTGTAGTGCTACAGAAGATGCCAGGGCTGTAGAGCACAACTGCGTGTGGCTGGTCAGGACAGCACAGGAGCTACAGGAAAGGCATCCCTGTCCAGAGAGGGTGGGTGACTGACACCCCAGATGGCATCTCAGACAGATTCAGTTTCTTTTGGCCAGCCACTCTCTCGCCACTGGAGTGAGGCAAGGTCTGACCCACCTCCATCCAGTAGATGCAGGGCAGTTCATGAACAGGAAGGACATCACGTCGGGATCTCCACTCGTTTGCCTACTCCTAAACTCTGCTGGTTCTTCTTTCAACAGTCCTTTACTCACCCTCTTGATGATACCCTCAAGGAACAGTCCAAGGATTGTCACAGTGTTCCTGGATCACAGGATGTCCACGCTCAAGGACATTTTCAGCAGCAACTGTCCTTCCTTGAGATCAGCTTGCATCCACCACAGGCCCTCAGGGGCTGCAGAGACCCCACAGACGGCAAAGCCCTCTCCTGCCAGGGTGCACATCCCCGGCCAGTTTCTCTCTGGCCTTGGGGAGAGCAGCGTTTCCTCTTTCTGTGCCTTTACTTTGCCATCTGCCATCCACCCAGCGTGGCTCTGGTCTCAAGCAGAGCATTTGCACCTCCTGGGTCTTGGGCACTTGGTACTGTGTTGGCCTGTGACAAGCCTGAGCCCAGTTCCCTAGCTGAGGTGATGCAGCCCAAAGGCGCACCAATGCCCTCAGCCTGGGGTACAGGCAGGAGGAGCTGGAGTCCCACGTGCCATCACAGAGTTTTGCCATCAGTGGAATCGATGGGGAGGAGTGGTGGGACAGCTCACACTGCTAGTGGTGCTGCAATGGTGCATACAGGCTTCTGAGGAGAGACGGGCTGGAATGATCAGGAGGCAAATGTCCTCTGTGTGCAGGAGCTTCTCGTATGTATGGAGCTTCTCTATGGGATGTGGAATAGGTTGGGTGAGCCCTTGTGGGTGAGGGTCAGAGAAGAGACCTGCTGGTGTGATATCACGGTGGGAGACAAAGCAACTGCAATCAGGGTAAGGAATTGGACAAAGCCTCATGTAAGCAACTCAAGGAAGTCTCCAGATCAATGACGTCAGGTCTCATTAGGGCCTTGAGAGACCCTGACACTCACTGGAAGGGAAGCAGAGCAGGATGCCTACTGTCCAGCAGGTGTCTGGGGTCTCTTGGTAAAACCTCTTTGCACCGATGCCAGGTAGGCAACCAAAGGTGATGCTCACCTCCATCTGATCTTTGCAAAAGAGGGAGTGCTGATCAGGGATGTGAAAACGAGTGTGAGCCTTGGCTGTAGTGACCATGAAATAGTGGGAGAAAATGGGCCAGGATGGCTGCCCTCATAATGGGGGCTTTAAACGAAGAATGATGGGGGAGGGAGAGAGTAACCAGCAGCCCAGTGAGGGAGTGACAGGCAACATCGCTGTGGTGGGTTGACCCTGGCCGGATGCCAGGTGCCCACCAAAGCCACTCTATCACTCCCCCTCCTCAACTGGACAGGGGGAGAAAATAAAACGAAAGGCTCATGGGTTGAGATAAGGACAGGGAGATCACTCAGCAATTACTGTCACGGGCAAAACAGACTCACTTGGGGAAAAATTAGTTTAATTTATTACTAGTCAAATCAGAGCAGGATAATGAGAAATAAAACCAAATCTTAAAACACCTTCCCCCCACCCCTCCCTTCTTCCCAGCCTTAACTTTACTCCTGATTTTCTCTACCTCCTCCCCCCCTGAGCGGCGCAAGGGGATGGGGAATGGGGGTTTGGGTCAGTTCATCACACGTTGTTTCTGCCGCTCCTTCCTCCTCAGAGGGACGACTCCTCACACTCTTCCCCTGCTCCAGCGTGGGGTCCCTCCCACGGGAGACAGTCCTCCACGAACTTCTCCAACATGAGTCCTTCCCACGGGCTACAGTTCTTCACGAACTGCTCCAGCGTGGGTCCCATCCACAGGGTGCAGTCCTTCAGGAAAGACTGCTCCAGTGGGTCCCCCGCGGGGTCACAAGTCCTGCCAGCAAACCTGCTTCAGCGTGGGCTCCTCTCTCCACGGGGCCACGGGGCCACAGGTCCTGCCAGGAGCCTGCTCCAGCGCGGGCTTCCCACGGGGTCCCAGCCTCCTTCGGGCATCCCCCTGCTCCGGCATGGGGTCCTCCACGGGCTGCAGGTAGATATCTGCTCCACCGTGGACCTCCATGGGCTGCAGGGGACAGCCTGCCTCACCATGGTCTTCACCACGGGCTGCAGGGGAATCTCTGCTCCGGCGCCTGGAGCACCTCCTCCCCCTCCTTCTTCACTGACCTTGGTGTCTGCAGAGCTGTTCCTCTCACATCTTCTCACTCCTCTCTCTTGCTGCAACTGCTACTCCCCTGTAACTTCTTTTCCCTTTCTTAAATATGTTATCCCAGAGGCGCTACCCTGTTGCTGATTGGCTCGGCCTTGGCCAGCGGGGGTCCGTCGTGGAACCCACTGGCATTACCTTTATCGGACATAGGGGAAGCTTCTAGCAGCTTCTCACAGAAGCCACCCCTGTAGCCCCCCCCGCTACCAAAACCTTGCCACACAAACCCAATACAGGCACCTTCACTCCCTTGTACGTGAGCCAGGAGCTTACCAGCTCACAAGTTCACCACCGGGCGTGAGGCCTGTTGCTCCTTAGTCAGTACGGCTAGGGGTCAAGTGTACCCGTCACATGCCCCATGAGCTGACCTTGCTCTCTTTTGCAAGAAAGAAGAAGATAGGAGGACTCAGTTTGCATATCTAAGCCAGCCACTGGGAAAGAAAGAAGTAATTACATTGGGGAGGGGGGTCGGATTAGGAGAAGGAAAGAAGGGGCAAGTAATGATTTCGGTGTTAAAAAATTGGGAAGCTGAGACCCAGCTTGTGTACCTTTCTTCTGAAGAAGGATCTACTTTTTTTTCAGAGGGGCTGACCCTATCAGACTAGCTTTCACAGTTCCCCTCTGCTAGAAAGCCCAGAGAACATGAGGGATGGGATTCATCTACTCGGGTTTAGACATGTCCTGTGGAAGGGCTTTATTCAGCTGCCCACTTCTCACTGCCAATATGGAGATGCCCTGAGGAATCCCAGACATGCAGGAATCCCACCGTTCAGCTTGGCTGGGTAATGGAAGAGAGAACAGCGTGTTCAGAGTAAGTTTTCTCCCACTCTTGGGCAGGTGTGGCATTTCAACAGCTCCCACTTACAGGATCACAATTGTGTTGACGCTAAAGAAGGAAGAAAGCCAGGGAACGTTTTTACACTTTTCAACACCAGTCCTGTATTTCCTTAAGACACAGATTCCCTTCTCCCCCTTCTCATTCCACAAACAGTCCCAAGATTCTGCACTTCTAAAGATACAGCTGGTACACAAAATATGCGCTTACGAGTGGTCCACACTTGATCAAAAGACATCCACAACCTGTTTATTCCTGGTGGATCTCAACTAGTATGAGCGCTCGATGCAGACCACAGTTTTTCTGAGTGCATTTCCTAGAGCGCCCTTGACCTCCCTGTTCCGCAGGCTGTAGAGGAGTGGATTGACCATGGGTGTGAGGATGGTGTAGAAAAAGGAGAGCGCTTTATTGAGCTGCCTCAGTGAGGCTGTCCTGGGTATCATAGAGACAACGATGAGGGTACCATAGAAAACAGTGACCACGATGAGGTGAGAGGAGCAGGTGGAGAAGGCCTTCTGCCTACCCATGGTGGTTGGGATCCTCAGGATCACAGCTATGATGCAGATATAGGATAGCAATGTGAATACAAATGGAAGACTACATCCAGGAAGCAGATGATGAAAGTAACCAGTCTAAGCACCGTGGTGTCACTGCAGGCAAGCTCTAGCAATGGGGCAAAATCACAGAAGAAGTGATCAATTGCATTGGGACCACAGAACTGTAACTTGGAAAATTGTCCAGTGACTATGGGAGACATTAGTAATCCTGCTAGCCAGGACCCAGCCGCCAGCTGGAGGCAGACCTTCCAGTTCATGAGGCTTGCATAGAGCAGGGGTTGACATATGGCCAAGTACCGATCATAGGACATGGTGGCCAGAAGATAACACTCAGTACCTGCAAAACAGCCAAAGAAAAAGAACTGTGTCATGCAGCCTTGAGCAGAAATGCTTCTGTCCCTGGTTAGGAAGCTGGCCAGCAGCCTGGGCAGGATAGTGGAGGTATAGCAGATTTCCACACTGGAGAAATTCCCCAGGAAGACGTACATGGGAGTGTGAAGATGCCGATCTGCCCACCACCAGCACAACAGTGAGGATGTTGCCAAACACGGTCACCATGTAGATCATGAGAGAGAGGAGAAAGAGAGGCATCTGAAGCTTGGGGACATTACTCAGTCCCAGCAGGAGGAACTCCACTGGTGATGTCCGGTTGTCCCATTCCTCTTTCTCCATGAAGTGCTGTAGGACCTTCTTTTTCCCACTTGGCAGGAAGGGAAGCTGAGGAAGGGCATGCGCTTCTGTGTTTGTTGTAAAAAGGAGTTGGGAAGAAATCCCTGCCAGAAACAACATGGAGGTTTTCCCTCATTTGACTGAAATCACACTGGTTTAGGAGCACTATTCCTAGTGAAAGGGCAGGAACAGGTTCTTCAAGAGGGACTGTGGTGGGTTGACCCTGGCCGGATGCCAGGTGCCACCAAGCCGCTCTATCACTCCCCCTCCTCAACTGGACAGGGGGAGAAAATAAAACGAAAGGCTCATGGGTTGAGATAAGGACAGGGAGATCACTCAGCAATTACCGTCACGGGCAAAACAGACTCGACTTGGGGAAAAATTAGTTTAATTTAATGCTAGTCAAATCGGAGCAGGATAATGAGAAATAAAACCAAATCTTAAAACACCTTCCCCCCACCCCTCCCTTCTTCCCAGCCTTAACTTTACTCCTGATTTCTCTACCTCCTCCCCCCGAGCGGCGCAGGGGGACGGGGAATGGGGGTTGGGTCAGTTCATCACACATTGTTTCTGCCGCTCCTTCCTCCTCAGGGGGACGACTCCTCACACTCTTCCCTGCTCCAGCGTGGGGTCCCTCCCACGGGAGACAGTCCTTCACAAACTTCTCCAACATGAGTCCTTCCCACGGGCTACAGTTCTTCACAAACTGCTCCAGCGTGGGTCCCATCCACAGGGTGCAGTCCTTCAGGAACAGACTGCTCCAGCGTGGGTCCCCCGCGGGTCACAAGTCCTGCCAGCAAACCTGCTCCAGCGTGGGCTCCTCTCTCCACGGGGCCACGGGTCCGTAGGTCCTGCCAGGAGCCTGCTCCAGCGCGGGCTTCCCACGGGGTCACAGCGTCCTTCGGGCATCCCCCTGCTCCGGCATGGGGTCCTCCACGGGCTGCAGGTGGATATCTGCTCCACCATGGACCTCCATGGGCTGCAGGGGGACAGCCTGCCTCACCATGGTCTTTACCACGGGCTGCAGGGGAAATCTCTCTCTGCTCCGGCGCCTGGAGCACCTCCTCCCCCTCCTTCTTCCCTGACCTTGGTGTCTGCAGAGTTGTTTCTCTCACATCTTCTCACTCTGCTCTCTCTGGCTGCAACTGCTACTCCCCTGTAACTTTTTTTGCTTTTCTTAAATATGTTATCACAGAGGCGCTACAACTGTTACTGATTGGCTCGGCCTTGGCAAGCGGCGGGTCCGTCTTGGAACCCGCTAGCATTAACTTTATCAGACATAGGGGAAGCTTCTAGCAGCTTCTCACAGAAGCCACCCCTATAGGCCCCCCCGCTACCAAAACCTTGCCACGCAAACCCAATACAGGGCCAAACTGCTTCTTAGAAGAACCTCCTCTGATTAGAGAGACGAGTTGCCGCATTGAGGTGCCTGTTTCTGTGGAATGAAAGAGAATGTTCATTTGCTCACACTAGATTATGACACATGAAGGTATTCCCAGTAGTAGCTGGCATAGGCGTTAGCCATGTCCTACTTTCAAGCAACGGAAAGATGGGCCAGAGAGAAAAGCCCCGTTGTGCAAAAAGCCTTTAGGGGAATGCATTGTGCCATAGATTGTTTCTTCACCCCAAGGAAGAATGGACACTGAACAGGATTAGTGGTCTCAACTCCCTGAAACATTTGCTTTCTGATGAGACAATTCTGTCCTGGACAGTCCATCTCTTTCCACTGACCAAGAGTGGCCAGGAGTTACTAGCTTTGTTGTTGAAGGCACTGCAAAGGGTCTGTTAGACAGGAGACTTACAAGCAGATGTGAACTTGGGAGAGAAGGGCGGGGAAAACTGAATTCCGGAGAAGAGGTACCCAAGCCATCTAAGGCAAATGAAGAAAAGTGATGTTGCATGAGGAGGAGGGGAAAAGGACAGGGGTGATGATCATTTGCTGAACATGTTTTCCTCCTCACTTTCAATTTCTGAGTGCATTTGGGCTACCTCCCTGCAGCAGCACAGCACCTGGACCTCAGCATTGCCATCTGAGTTCTCAGGGCTCCCTGTTCAGCATTGCAATGGAGACACAAGAGTGTCCCGAGGGTGAGTGGGGCTGAGGCAGTGCAGGATCATGATCAAGCACAAGCTTCCAGTCAATGCCTGATATATGCCTGATTGCCTGCTCAGGGAACGTCCGTGGCTGAAAGAGAGAGCACTTTGCCCATGCCTCCTCTTTGGGCTTTCGTAACACTCAGGTCAGACAAAACACTGTCCCTGATCATTCCCTGCCTCAAACTTTATACCTTTACAGTGAGTTGGAGATGGCCAAGGCAGGCACCTAGGCAGCCCAGAGAGTTCCTGGGATGGAGGGGCCCTTCTACTCAGTGATTCACCCCGCTACACTGGGATGCATTGTTCCTGAAGGTGCTTCCATGGGGAGGGTGCTCCAGATTCACTGCTCTCTGTAATCACATCCGTGTGGATGGCTGAGAGAGAACTGTGAGAGAGCTAAGGGATGAGATCGATCCCTAAGATACAAGCAAGGTGGAGAAATGGACAGAGAGAGATTAAGAGAGTGGAGAAATGAGGGACATGTATTGGCACACTGCCCAGACACTCTGCCCAAACTCTTCATGTCCACTGAGGTGTGAGAGTGCCCATTAGCTGATGGCCCACAGCTCTGACTCTGCACTGACAACCATGCTGCCGTATTTCTGTTCCGCAGTGTTAAGGACGCAGAGAGGGTATCTAGAGGAAAGAGGAGCTGGAAAAGAAGACATGCAGGAGTAGGACTGTACAAGGCACATGGTCTCGCTTCCTAGTTGCCACTGTGCAAAGAGCCCCTGGACATTAACCACACCTGCCTCAGCAAATCTAGCACCTACCTGTAATGCCCAGCATGACGTGACAACCTTTCTCTGAGGGTAATGGAGAATGAAAGGCAAGGTCTGGGTGCCATCCTCTGCCTCTTCCCGCGTCATCAGCCCTTTCCAATTGTGCCCTGAAGACCCTGACCCATGATCAGCCATTGCTCTGCCCTTGCACTCTTCTGTCAGCTCTCCTTCTGTGAGCCTTCAGCAGCACCTGGATGTCACCAGCTCTGAAGCGCCTCCTGGGTTTATAGAAGAGTCTCCTGAAGGTTGCTCCTGCAGCTCAACACTCTCTTTGTGTCGCAGAAAGTGAGCACTGTGCAAGTGAAGCCCTGTGGGGATGAAAGCCCTGAGCTGCCCTCCCTGGACCTCTATGCTCTTAGAAAGACGGAAATGAGCCAGGGAATGAGCTGTCATCTCTTCAAATCATGGAGCAGAACTACAATGAGATATGTGCCACAGTCCTCCTTCCAGACTCCATGAATGGTCAGTTGGGAGGAAGGAGGCATTTCCTCTAGCTGAGAGACTGGCAATGTGGGACAGGATGAATCACCCGCAGGGTGCCAGGCTCTGCCCCGTTGAGGAGAGAGGAAACCAAACCTTTCCCAGAGGCAAAGGAACCTAACTTGCTGGGGACTAAAGTGAGCTCAGCTACTGATCTAGACTGCCAGTTAGGATTCCACCTCCTGCAATAGTGCACAGGGTTCTCCTTTGCTCCTGCTTGTCGCAAATGGGCGATTGAGATCACTTAAAGAACCACTGTATTAGCAAAAGTGGTTTTAATATGATGTTGTAAAAGTGCAGCTTAACAGAGTTCGATGGCAAGGTTCACTCTATTACTGTACGGCACAATCATTTGAGCAATGATTCAAAACTACCAAGGCACAAATCCAAGTTACCAAGCACAAATCCAAGTTACCAAGACAAAATCAAAGTTACCATACTACAAGGTTATGGGCAACATCGGTCGCTTACCAAAGATCTGCAGTTGGTAAGAGGTCTCTCTGCCTCGAGGAGCACCTTGAGAGGCGTCCCAGCTCAAGGGGAGATCACTGCCATGCAGGGAGGCTGCTTAGCCGGGAGAGCTCAAAGAAGGCTCACTTAGGCTGTCATATTTATGGAATAAAATGGTTGTCTTGTAGTCAAATTACATGTGATGTGAAAGGTATGCATGAGACTCCTCGTACCCACAACTTCTTTGTGCCTTGACAAATGAGTCTTGGAAAAGCCACCCGCTATTCATGCGTTAATCACATGATCGATGTTCCAAGCTCATATGCATCGATGCTCACTGTGTCACTCTGCTCCTTTGTGGGTTTTCAGAGAACAGATTGAAACTAGAGGAGTTCTTGGCCCATTTACGGCTCAGGCCTGTACCTCCTTTGGAGCCTGTACCAAACTACCGCTGGTTTGGTTAAGGGGTCGAGTGCATCCATCACAGGCTTTAGGTCAAGGGGAGCAAGAGGACATGATACCTCTCAGCTCTGTTGACTTGCACCTCATGACAAGTGGACTCCTCTGTCTCTCCACCGAAAGAAAGGGAGAGAGGGACCCTGGGACGTCATTTTAGGGTAAGCGAACTGCACAGAGCATGGTCTCCAGGAAGTCAGACTTGGTGGTCAGGGCTGGGTCCAGGGGGGTCTTGAGAACCTCGAAGGATGGACATTCCCTAGCCTGCCTGGCAACTTGGTCCAATGCCTGTCTGTCCTCACGGTCAATGTTCTTCCTGTTCCAGATCAGAATCTCCCCTCTTTCAGGTTGTGATCATGTCTTTTGTCTTCCTGACGTGCGCCTCTCTAAACAGCCCAGCTCTTTCTTTTCAGTAACCTCCTTTTAGGTTCTGCAAGGCTGCTAGTGCATTCTTTTGAAGCTGTCTCTTCACCAAGCTAAACAAGAGCCACTTTCCTCAGCTTGTCCTCACAGCTCAGCTACTCTATGGCCCTGACCATCTTAGTGTCTCTGCTGAGTTCATGGAAAGTTTTAAGTGTTTTTCTTGTACAGGGTGTGGGTGGGGTTGCCAGATGCAGTATTCTGGATGTGATCTAATGAGTGCTGGTCTAATGAGTCTGTCTATTGCCTACTCTCCTGTTGATACAATCTCAAGTGCTGTTCGCCTTCTGTGCTGTCAGGACTCACTGCTGAATCGTCGGACCTACTGTTCCCCAAGATCTGCAGGTCCTTTTCAGCAGGGTTGCTACCCAGTCAGTCAGTCTCCTCTATCTAGCACCATTATAGAGGGTTAGTCTGTCCCATGTTTCCTTCTGTCAGGACAGATCAGGGCATTTCTTTTTGGCCTATTCTACCAACACCAATGGAATTGGCATTGCGTGTCTAGCTCCCTTGACATGGCAATCTGCCCATTGAACAAATGGACTGCATCCCTCTGGTTTTGTGTCATCCCAAAAACTTGACGAGGTCCATCCTAATATACTTCTCAGGTCATTGTGAAGCTACTGAAGAGGAGAGGTCTCAGAGCAGGCTCCCAAAGAGTTCTGTTTGTAGCTGGCGTTTGGGTTAGTAGTACGGACCATTCCCCATTACCCTGTGGGACCACTAATCCAGCCAGTTCTTCATCCCATCTTGTATACCATCCAGGCCCTAATGTCCCAGGTTGGATACAAGGACTTCTGAGGACCAGGATGGTCAGAGAGACTCTTTCTCCAGGCCTTCAGGCTGAGGTGACACTGGCTACTGAGGGGTTTACAAGTGGTTTTGTCTTCTGTGGAGACCAGTGACGAGTGGCGTTCCTGAGGGGTCAGTATTGGGACTGGTGCTGTTTAACATCTTTGTTGGCAACATGGACAGTGGGATTGAGTGCACCCTCAGCAAGTTTGCCGACGACACCAAGCTGTGTGGTGCAGTCGACACGCTGGAGGGAAGGGATGCCATCCAGAGAGACCTTGACAGGCTTGAGGGGTGGGCCTGTGCGAACCTCATGAAGTTCAACAGGGCCAAGTGCAAGGTCCTGCACATGTGTCGGGGCAATCCCAAGCACAAATACAGGCTGGGCGATGAGTGGATTGAGAGCAGGCCTGAGGAGAAGGACTTGGGGGTGTTGGTTGATGAGAAGCTCAACATGACCTGGCAATGGGTGCTTGCAGCCCAGAAAGCCAACCGTATCCTGGTTGCATCAAAAGAAGCATAATCAGCAGGTCGAGGGAGGGGATTCTGCCCCTCTACTCTGCTCTCCTGAGACCCCACCTGGAGTACTGCGTTCAGCTCTGGGGCCCACAACAGAAGAAGGACATGGACCTGTTGGGGTCCAGAGGAGGGCCACAAAGATAATCAGTGGCTGGAGCACCTATCCTATGAAGACAGGCTGAGAGAGTTGGGGTTTGTTCAGCTGGAGAAGGGAAGGCTCTGGGGAGACCTTACAGCAGCCTTCCAGTAGCTAAAGGGGCCTACAAGAAAGCCGGAGAGGGGCTTTTTACAAGGCCGTGTAGTAATAGGACAAGGCGTAGTGGCTTTAAACTGAAAGAGGGTAGATTTAGGTTAGATGTAAGGAAGAAGTTCTTCACTGAAGGGTTGTGAGGCACTGGAACAGGTTGCCCAGAGAGGTTGTGGATGCCCCCTCCCTGGAAGTGTTCAAGGCCAGGCTGGATGGGTGCTTTGAGCAACCTGGTCTAGTGGAAGGTGTCCCTGCCCCTGGCAGGGGGGTTGGAACTAGGTGATCACTAAGGTCCCTTCCAACCCAAACCATTCTATCATTCTATAATTCTTCCAAGTCTTCAGCAAAACAGACATCAGGAGATCCTTCTGTTTTATCTCCCCTCAGGCCTACTTCTCTGCTTTGCTTCATGGACTCAGTTCAACTCTGCTTGAAGTTTGGGGGATGTCAGAGGCCTGAGGGAATTAATTAACCCAAATGACCCTGATCAGCCTTAGCTGAGGCCTCCGTCCACAGTCATGGGCTTAGGAGCTCTAGGCGTTAAGTCCCTACCCTATCCTATGCTGTAGGAGTACTGGTCTCCAGATCAGCCTCTGACTCTCCCATGCCCATGCCCATGCCCATGCTCTTGTCTGGCCACGGAGCCCTTTGATCTGGACCTCAACTGCAGACTGTCTTCCTGGCTTGATCTTGGCACTGCCTTATCACTGTGGGCCTGCTTGGTGATCACTGGACCTGAACCGCATCCTAGTCAATGGATTGACTTCCTGGCTTGACTGCAGGCCACCATCCCCAGGCCTGTCCTGCTTGCCTTGCTCAGCTACTGTGGGGCTGGGGCCTGGCTGGAGAGGCGCCTGTGCTGCCAGCCATGGTGTCTCCCTCGGCTCCCAGCTTGTCTTCCTGTAGGAGTAGCTCTGCTCTTGTTGCTTCCTGACAGAGGAGTTCTCCTCTGTCCAAGTATAGACATCTTTATTACAATACCTGCTCCTGACCTCATCGTCTAGCCTCACAGCAGGAAGAAAATATCCCCCAAATACCCCCAAAGGTATTCAGGAAGTATAACTTATCCCACTTAATGTGGACAGCTGAAATCACTCTAGAATCATCCGTTTCTCTCCATGGACCATCTTTCTACCTCCAGATGAGCGCATGGTCCTCTTGGCCAATGGAAGAAAGATTAGAAAGGAGGTGACTTATCAGAGGTGCTGTGCACAGATGAATCCAAAAGCAATAGTCTAAATGAAGGTCAAAATCTTAGGTCTGAACTTAAACTATAGTAAGATCTAAGCTCACATCTAATCTCTGATTTAGGCATCTGATCTGAGGCCTTTTTCTGTGGTCAGTGGAGAGAGAGCTGTTAAGTGGTGAGCATATAGTCACCCACCTTTGGACGTGATCAGTCACAAAAGGGAAATTTTTCTCTTCCCATGGGTAGCAGAAGGAACCAAGAGGAGTGGCTCAGAGAAGGTGATTTGGGAGAGGTTCATCTCAGATAGTTGTAAATGTCTCCACAGAAGCCATTGGCAATGAGTCAGTCTCATAAATCAAAAGACGAAGGTACTTTCAAGGTAAAACTTCTCTGAGCTGACTGAAGCTGGTTTTGGCTTCAGTTCACTGGCAACCCACGGAACATGTACTAGCCTCCTGGCTGTGCAAAAGAAAGAAGATTTTGAAGTGGATGAGAATAGTTCTTTGTTCATTTAATGAAGTGCTCAAAGTGAACTTGGATGCTTCTTTTCTTTATTTATGTGCATTTTCAATTCAGTCACTAAAAAAATAATGAAATCCATTATTCATCCAGCTCAAGTGCCAGGGAGGTGGATAGTTATTTAGGGGATTCTTATCCACAGAAGAAAGTGTGGTCTTTATTGTCCACATCCATTACAGGGAGGAGACCCTGGTCCTCAGGCCATGCTACTCATAGTGCATAACTCCTATGTCTCCTGGGTCTCATCTGGTCTATGAGGATTCCCTTGCTACAGGAAAGACATTGAGGTGTTGGAGCGCCTCCAAAGAAGAGCAACGAAGCTGGTGAAGGGTCTAGAGCACAAGCCTTCTGAGGAGCGGCTGAGGGAACTGGGGTTGTCTAGTCTGGAGAAAAGGAGGCTTCAGGGGAGACCTTATCGCTCTCTACAACTACCTGAAAGGAGGTTGTAGTGAGGTGGGGGTCGGTCTCTTCTCCCAAGTAGCAAGTGATAGGACGAGAGGAAATGGCCTCAAGTTGCGCCAGAGGAGGTTTAGTTTGGATATTAGGAAAAATTTCTTCACCGAAAGGGTTGTCAAGCATTGGAACGGGCTGCCCAGGGAAGTGGTTGAGTCACCATCCTAGAGGTATGTAAAAGACGTGTAGATGGGGCGCTTAGGGACCTGGTTTAGTGGTGAACTTGGTAGTGTAGGTTTACGGTTGGGCTCAATGATCTTAAGAGTCTTTTCCAACCTAAATGGTTCTATAATCCTATGATCATTTCAGAAGCATCTCTTCTACACACCCACAGAGCCATTGCAATGGTCTCCTTCCAATTTCCCTTGAAGCCTTCTCTTGACTAGGATGCCTACAGTACCATAATCTGTATGTTACTTGTAATACTGGAATTAAGACATTCCAATAAGTTCCTGATGCTTGTAGTCATGGAAAACTCCTTTTGAGTCTGAAGGAAAACAGACTCAGCAACAAAGTTGTTTGGCAACAAAATAGGAAAAAGAGAGGAAAGGGGAAAAAAGGGGCCATCTGAGTGTAAACAGGTTTCTGGTCAGTAGGCTTCTCTGACGGGGCCCTGCACTTGGTCACTAGCCTGTGTCCTGTGTTCTCATTAGAGCCTATTTCCAACTACCTCCGGCGCGGGTGCATTCTCTGTTCTTAGTGGGCATCTGTGAATGGCAGTGAACTTCAAGCTAGACTCACCGGTGAGTAGGTTACGAGGTCTGTGTTACAGCAAGTGGAGCAGGGCCGCAAACATCCTGGACTCCAATGCCTGGGTGCATGCACTGGGGAGACCAGGAGCATCTGAGTCCAGGTGCTGGATAGAATGAGTACCTAAGGCACACCTGGGTCTTCTCCTAGAGAGACTGATGGGCTGGAGAAGGCTTACTGGCTTCCTCCTTCCCACTGGCAGCACAAGACTCACAGGGTCCTGCTCACCATAGGCCTCAACGCTGCAAGAGCTGAGGAACTTGCGGAGGAACAGCATGGTGCAACTTGGCAAAACGGGCTCTAAGTCCTTGCCAGGCCTGGCTCTCCAGACTGTACCTGCACAGGTTGATCAGGATACACTTCTGCAGCTGCCATCGGCATTGGGTGGGCACCAGTGAGGACCCCCAGCTCCCTTCAGTCAGGGGAGCAGTCTCTGGAAGCAAGCCGTGTTGTAGAGGAAGAAGGTGGCCAAGGTGTCTGGGAGTCACTATCAGAACCCAAGTATGAAAGGAAAAATGCTCTTGGTTTTGACAGAAAGAAAAGTTCATCTGGAGTGGAAGTGTGGGTCAGATCTTAACTCGATCTTAACTAGTTCCCTCAGCCGCTCCTCATAAGACTTGTGCTCTAGACCCTCCAGCAGCTTCATCACTCTTCTTTGGGCACACTCCAGCACCTCAATGTCTTTCTTGCAGTGAGAGGCCCAAAAATGAACACTGTATTTGAGATGCAGCCTCACCAGTGCCGAGTACAGGGGACGATCACTTCCCTAGTCCTGCTGGCCACACTATTTCTGATACAAGCCAGGATGCTATTGGCTTTCTTGGCCACCTGGGCACACTGCTGGCTCATCTTCAGCTGGCTGTCAACCAACAGCCCCAGGTCCTTTTCCACCAGGCAGCTTTCCAGCCACTCTTCCCCAAGCCTGCAGCATTGCATGGGGTTGTTGTGACCCATGTGCAGGATGCAGCACTTAGCCTGGTTGAATCTCATACAGTTGGCCTCAGCCCATCAATGCATCCCTCTGTAGAGCCTTTCTACCCTCAAGCAGATCAACACTCCCGCCCAGCTTGCTGTCATCTGCAAACTTACTGAGGGTGCACTCGATCCCCTCGTCCAGATCATTGATAAAGTTATTAAACATGACTGGACTCAATACTGAGCCCTGGGGAACAACCCTTGTGACCGGCCGCCAACACTGGATTGAACTCCGTTCACCACAACTCTTTGAGCCTGGCCAGCCAGCCAGTTTGTTACCCAGTGAAGAGTACACCCGTCCAAGCCATGAGCAGCCAGTTTCTTCAGGAGAATGCTGAGGGAAATGGTGTCAAAGGCTTTACTAAAGTCCAGGTAAACAACATCCACAGCCTTTCCCTCTGCCACTAAGCGGGTCACCTTGTCATAGAAGGAGATCAGGTTAGTCAAGCAGGACCTGCCTTTCATAAAGCCATGCTGACTGGGCCTGATCACCTGGTTGTCCTGTACATGTCATGTGATGGCACTCAAGATGATCTGCTCCATAACCTTCCCTGGCATCGAGGTCAGCCTGACAGACCTGTAGGTCCCTGGATCCTCCTTCTGGCTTTTCTTGTAGATGGGCATCTGTACTGGTTTTGGCTGGGATAGAGTTAAAATTCTTCGTAGGAGCTTGTACAGGGCTATGTTTTGGATTTGTGCTGGGAACAGTGTTGATAACACAAGGATGTTTTAGTTATTGCTGAGCAGTGCTTACACAGAGTCAAGGCCTTTTCTGCTTCTCACACTGCCCCACCAGCAAGTAGGCTGGAGCTGCACAAGAAGTTGGGAGGGGACACAGCTGGGACAGCTGGCCCAGTTGCTCAAAGGGATATTCCATACCATATGATGTCATGCTCAGCAATAAAACTAGGGGGGAGGTTGGTGGGGGTGCTGCTGCTGGGGGACTGGCTGGGCATCTGTCAGCTGGTAGCGAGCAATTGTTTTCATTTGCATCACTTGTTTTTCTTGGTTTTATTTTCTTCTCTCTTTGTTTTATTTTCCTCTTTTCCTTAGAATTCTTTTTAAAATTTCTTTTCAATTATTAAACTGCTTTTATCTCAACCCATAAGCTTCTTTCTCACTTTTACCCTTCCGATTCTCCTCTCATCCCATAGCAGGGGAGTGAGCCAGCGGCCGTGTGGTGCTTAGTTGCTGGCCAGGGTTAACGCATGACACCTACCAATGGTTTGAGTGGAGAAACATTGCTCAGAGGATCTTCTCAATTTGTATTGGCATAGTTTATATCTCTACAACCTATGTGTTGTGATGTGTTTCGATTGCTGTAGGGCCATTTGCAACCCCTCACACTACTGTCCTTACGAACTCCTGGTTGTGCTCCATGCTCATCTTTAGCTGCTGGGGAATGGCATCTCCATCCATGCTCAGCCCCACCGTCTTGTATGCCATTAGACCCTCTGTGCCCAATGTAGAGACTGCTTCTTCTGCGGCATCATCCCTTTGCTGAGAGCAGCCAGCATGGGCACCAGCTCCTATGAAACATGAGCATCACTCTCTCCTCCGCTGTACTGCTGAGCTCCTTCACACTGTCTTCTGTGCTTTATGCCTGCATTATATGCATCATCCTGAGGATAACCTCTGTGCAAAGCCACAATAAGGCCTTCTTCACCTGCATATCCTTCACCTGCATATCCTATAGTTCTTCACTCACTATCGCAAATGCTAGCGGCATGTTTGACCATGTGAGGCCTGAAGAGAAGCTGCTTTGTTGTAAGCTGTCTGCAAATGTGCAGGTTCCTCTAAGGAAGTGCATTCAGGAGAAGAACAGTTTTAGATAATGTAGGTGTCAGCCAACAGAGTCAGAAGACACAGCCCTTTGAGTGTTTGAACTGACCCAGACAACTCTTATCTACTGTTTTGTGTCTGTCTGTCTAGAACATTTCTCATAAGATCATCCCTTGTAGAAAGGCAACCTCATTAGAGATATCCTGTACTTAGCTTATGCTTCAGGAGTGTGTTTCATTGTTTATGAAACTTTATCATGCTTTACTTTTCTTTGCTTGCAAACAGGAAAAATGCTTCTGTGCCTGTGTGCAGCCAGTTCTCTAAGGAAAGCAGGTGGGAGATGGGGCAATGGAGCTGTAACATTCAGCTCCCAGAGTTCAGAGAAGTCTGATGGAAGGCAAAGTGAAGCAAGTCCCAGGTGGCCAATGACAGAAATGGGAGGCTGGGGAGGGTGAGGAGCAAGGTTGTCCATACAGTGTCAGACCTCAAGGGACTGCTTTTCCTGCCTGCCCAGACCTCCTGAGGAGACACTCTGCATCAATATCAATTGGAGAATGCTGCTTTCACCTCTTCTCTAAACTGAAATTAATAAAATAGAATGTTTAAAAAATATATTGTTTATTAGGTGCACTTTGAAATCTTCCTCTTTAACTCTACTATGAATGATTCCAATTAGCTGTACAGGTCTTGAAGACTTGAAGAAAATTACAGGAGGAGAAATAGCTCGTTAGGCCTTTCTGTATTTTAATGAGCCCCATGGTGTATTTGGCCCTGAGTCCATGAACCTCCAATGATGAGAGGAGACTGAACAAACCTCTCAAGAAGTCAAAGCCAGAAGAAAAACCTTGAAGCATTGATTGGTCCCACTGAGGGCCATTACTGGCAAAGCCTCCCCATGGACTCGTTAGAGCAGATAACTGGAGGCTGTGCTTGCAGGTAGGCAAAGACACTGTGCAGGTGGCTGTAATGCTGAGAAAACCCTTGCTTTGTTTTATGCAGCAGAAAGGCCAAACCCTGACCCCCAGGCCCTGGGAAGGCAGATCCAGTCCCTCACGAGTGGCTCAGGGCTCTTCTTTGGGGCAGTGGGATGTGAGGATGAGCAATTGCCAAGTGTAGAAAAACTGTGCAACACTTCCCAGCCTCCCAAGAAGGGGTGAGGAAGAAACAAAGTCCAGAGCCTCAAAATAAAGTTTTCTCCTGGTAGGCCTCGGTAGCAGAGGCGACTGCCATGGGCAAGAGGACAAAGACCTCAGCCCTGTTGGGCTTAGGGGGAGGGTTTGGTGTTCTGCTGAGGGCGTCTGTTTAGTGTTAGGGTATGGGCTTGCTTTGTGGATTAGGGTTTGGTGTAGGGCTGGGGTGAGGGTTAGGGTCAAGGCTAGCATTTTAATGTTAGGGATAGAAGCTAGGAATGAGAGTGAGTAATAGGGTGAGAGTAAGGTTTATGGGTTTGGGCTTGGTTTAGAGGTAAGGTTTGAGGTTAGGGATTAGAGTAGTGATTCCTGTCAGGGTGAAGGGTAGAGTTTAGGGGAGGATTAGGGCTTAAGGTTCCTGGTTAGAAACAGGGTAAAGGCCTAACATGATGTTTTCACAGTCAGTGTTGCAGTGGCATCAAAATTACCTGAACACATCTTCCTCTTCAAAAGCTTTCATCTCTGTTGGCCGAAACCCCTCTTCCCTCCCCAAATCTCCATCTCTCTCGTCCCAGCTACCCTTGACCTCCCCAAAGCTTTCATCTTGTTGGGGACAATATTGTAATGGCTTTCAAGACTGCAGGTATCTTTCTCCCCACTGCTGGCCAGTCAGGAGGGACCTCACAGCCAAGCACGTGCTGCTGTGCTGTAGAGGTTCCTGCTCAGCCTGCCCAGCAGTGCTGGAGGCAGGCGATGCCCTCCACCACCCCTGCGGTACTCTGCCTGCATACCAGCTCATGCTCCAGAAGGGCTCCCATATGTCCTGGGACACATGGGTGCTTCAGCTACCCCAGGGCAGTGGCCACCCCTGTGTGGATAACTGAATCAAGCCCTGAATGTAGATTTTCCGAAAAAAAGTGTGACTTCGGCATAAAAGAACTCAATGTAATAGCTGAAAAAGTCTTCCTTTCCAGCATTGCTAGGTTTTTAATAAATTGTCATTATTTTGTTCATATTTTTTTTATTAGCAGCACCAAGGGTATGTATTAGCAAGCTGATTATTGCTCTATGGAAAGAGTTTTATGCAGCCACTTCCCACAATACATTTTTTTACCAATGGTTCAAACGGAGAAACATTGCTCAGAGGAACTGCTGTATTTATATTGGCAATTTTTTCTCTTCTCTCCTGCCTCTCTGTCTTTTCTCCTTCCTCTGCCTATTCTATCTTCAATCAACTCTCCAAAGGAAAGACTCGTTGCATGACAGAATAACTCAGGTTGGAAGGGACTTGAATACTGTCTTCTCTGACTCTCCTGCTCGAGGCAGGTTGAAGTAGATGAGGTAGCTAAAAGGCTCCCCCCAGCTTGCCATCATCCACAGAGGAGCTGAAGGTGAGCTCCATCCCATCATACCGGGAGATAATAAAGATGTTCCACAGTGTTGGCGAAGTGCTGGTCACTCAGGGATGTTGCTAGTGACTGGTTGCCAGGAAGACTCCATACCACGAGAACATCTGGGCCTGATCATCCAGCTAAACTCCTCTAGCCTCTTCTTCCTGTTGCCTTCTGTTGCCTCCTGTTGCTTCTTCACCTCCTCTGCCTTCTCCTCCTCCTGTTGCCTCCTGTTGTCTCCTCCTCCGGTGGTCTTCTGTTTCCTCCTTTTGCCTCCTCCTCCTCTTTCCTCCTTCTCCTCCCCCTCTTCTTGTTGCCTTCTGTTGTCTCCTGTTGCCTCTTCCTCCTCCTCCTTTTATTGCCTCCTGGTTCCTTCTGTTGCCACCTTCTCCTGTTGCCTGCTGTTGCTGCCTGTTGCCTCCTCCTCCTGATTCCTCCTGTTGCCTCCCTCAAGTTGCCTCCTGTTTTTTCTTGTTGTGTCTCCCTTCACCTCCCGTTGCCTCCTGTTGCCTCTTCCTGCTCTCTCTCCTGTTGGTTCCTCTTTCCTCCTGTTGCCTCCTTTCCCTCATCCTGCTCTTGCCTCCATTTTCCTCCTCCTCCTCTTGCCTCCTGTTTACTCCTGCCCAGGGGCATCTCTGTGTTGGCAAGTCAGGTCAGAAAACACTGAAGAGAGGAGGGAGCTTTCTGTTGGCCAATGAATGGGTGAAGGAACTTGATCCAGTTCCTCAAAGACCTACTGATCTGTCAGTGAATGCGTAGGAGTCTCCTTCTCTTGCCCAAACCTGACAGCTGCATTGCTTCCCCCCCAGCCACAGCAGGAAACCGAAAGCACAGACCCTGGAAAGCACCTTTCCTTCCAGGTAGCCCCTGCCTTGATGTGCTTCTTGAAAAGCTGCCTCTGCCAGTGTCGTGGGGGTGATGTGCAGCTGTGAGCAGCCCTGAGCCAGGCAGCACCCTCCTGACAGCAGAAGGACCCTGCCCTGATGGGGGTCTCTCCTTCCACCCACAGCTTCTCCCCACAGCGCCATGGGGAGCTCCCCGGGCAGGCTGAGCGCTGACCCTGGCAGGCAGCAGAGTCCCTGCCCAGCACACAGCCCCCTGGGGTGCAGGGACCCTGCTCTGAAGGACAGCCCTGGGCACCCCTGGCTGCACACCCAGCTTCATAGCCCTGCAGCCGTCCCTGGGAGAAGGCAGCGGTCATGCCCTGTCCTCTGATGGTGCAGCAGGGATCCCTGCTCTGGAGCAGGTCCTCCTCCTCTATACAGGAATGAGATTCCTGTGGGCCATGCCAGCTTTACGAGATCCCTCCACAAACTGCAGCTGCATTGCCCTGCACCCAGAGACTTACTGTGTCAAGGGCCCCGAAGATTTCTCCTCCTTTGAGCCTCAGCACTTGCCCCACTCCTGACTGCCTTTAAACCTTTCTCTGCCTCACTCCTCTCCCCTCGGTGCCTGCAGGCAGTGCCCTCAGCCCTGCTGCGCTTTGCAGAGGAGCTGCTCCTGGGCAGAGCTGTCTCTCTGCAGTGCTGCCCACTTGCCATGAGCTCCCTCCCTCCCAGGAGTCCGGCACAGCCTGGCAGCAGAGGAGCAGCCCAAGGCATTTTAATGACCCCTCTGGTGGGTTTGGTGCGAGTCCATGAACCTCAGACACTGAGAGGAAGTTGAAGAAACTTCTCAAGAAGTCAAAGTCAGATGCCAACTCCAAAGTTTCTTGGAGCCTTAATGGGTCCCGCTGAGGGACATTACGGACAAAGCCTCCCCAGGGGCTGCTTAGAGCAGAAAACAGGAGAAAGTGATGACAAGTAGACAAAGGCAATGTAAAGGAACA
>NC_059496.1:1461192-1504901 GCF_018139145.2 Gymnogyps californianus
TTGGAGGTGACCGGCTGAGGAGTGACCCTGAGGAGAAGGCCATAGTTGCTACAAGGGATGCTGTAGGAGCCAGTAGAGCATGTTGACCACGAATAAGAGGCCAGCTGCATACAGTCCTTAATTAGGAGGAGTGTGGCCACTCAGACCAGGGGAGTTACCTCTCCCCTTGACTGGGAGGAGTGGCCACTCTCCCCAGGGCCCTGAGCTGGCTGTGCTGGTCTGCAGGGCAGGCGGGTGGTGGTGCCCAAAACCCACAAGGAGACAATCCCAGGCAGATCCCTGCTGATCATTCAGCACCTCCCGGGGCACTGGGCATGTACAGGTGAAGGCTCAGCCCACGCCCATTCCCAACACATGGCCCCATGTCCTGTCCCCTCAGCCCACGGAGAACTTGAGCACAGCAGTACAGCTTTGTAAGTGGAAGTTTCTGCAGCCTGTCCTTCACTTCAGCTTTGGAAGAAGAGCCCAACCTCCAGACACCGGCCCTGAGGAAATACCCTTTTATTGCAGAGATGTGAGACAGGGAGGCCAGCTGTACTGTACCGTAGTGCCAGACACACGTACAAAGGCCTCTGGGTCAGACAGGCTGGGTTCATGCCCCTGGAGAAGTGGTGTGGATGCAGACATTCCTGGATAAACTTGGTTATCACAGATAAAATGCCCAAAGCACAGGAGGTTCTTGAGGTACATTGGAAATCACTTGTGAAGAGACACGTGCAGCTTACTGCTGCTGACAGAAGAATAATTGAATCAGTTTCTTCAGGGTGTCTTTGAGCTCCTTGTTCCTCATGCTGTAGATGAGGGGGTTCACTGCTGGAGGTACCACCGAGTACAGCACTGCCAGCACCAGGTCCAGAGCTGGTGAAAAGATGGAGGGGGGCTTCAGGTAGGCAAACATGGCAGTGATCAAAACCAGGGAGACCACAGCCATGTGAGGAAGGCACATGGAAAAGGCTTTGTGCGTCCGTGCTTAGATGGGATCCTCAGCACAGCCCTGAAGATCTGCACATAGGACAGCAGAATGAAAACAAAGCACCCTGAAGATAAAGAAAAACCAAAGAGAAGCAGCCCAGCTTTCCTGAGGTAGGAGTGTGAGCAGGAGAGCTTGAGGATCTGGGGGATTTCACAGAAGAACTGGTAAGGGCATTGCCTTGGCAGAGTGGTGTTGAAAATGTATTGACAGTGTGCAGCACAGCGTAGAGAAACCCACTGCCCCAGGCAGCTGCTGCCATGTGGACACAAGCCTGCTGCCCAGGAGGGTCCCATAGTGCAGGGGTTTGCAGATGGCAACGTAGCGGTCATAGGCCATGACAGTGAGAAGACAATACTCCCCTACCATCAAGAAGAGAAAGAAAAAGACCTGTGCAGCACATCCCAAGTAGGAGATGGCCCTGGTGTCCCAGAGGAATTGGCCTGGCTTTGGGGACAGTGGTGGAGATGGAGCCCAGGTCAAGGAGGGAGAGGTTGAGAGGAAGAAGTACATGGGGGTGTAGAGGCGGTGGTCACAGGCTACGGCGGTGATGATGAGGCCATTGCCCAGGAGGGCAGCCAGGTAGATGCCCAGGAAGAGCCAGAAGTGCAAGAGCTGCAGCTCCCGTGTGTCTGCGAATGCCAGGAGGAGGAACTCGGTGATGGAGCTGCCATTGGACATTAGCTTTCTCTGAGCGTGGGGCACTGTCGAAGGAGGAAAAGACAGTGACAAGTTAGGGTAGACTTCTCCTGAGCAAAAGCAAAGCCATTTCTCTTTGGACTCCCCTTCATGACCCACCCCCACCCCTCAGCTACACACCCACCCTTTTTGTTTTCTAGGAGACCTTCAGCTCTGTGGCTCGAGCTCTGGTTAGTGCTGGCTGAGTGTGCTGTGGGGAGCAGGGCCTTGCCCAGTGGCTGCCGAGAGTCAGCCCTGCTCTGCAGCAGTGGGTTCATGGGAACAGTGGGGGCAGGGGCCAGTCCTGGTGTTTGAATTTTTCCAGGTTAAACTGCTCCTAACACAAAAGAGCTTGTCAGTATCTGCACTCCCAGTGCTAAGGAATGGTATGACAGCAGGCAGTTTGAGAGGTTATTTTTAAAGCATTGCTCCATCTCACCTGTGGACTGTTCTGGAAGTCAGAAACCCTCAGCATTTCTGCCACACTCAGGGAGAACGGAGTGAGCCCTGCGAGGCAAGAGGATTGCCTGTGGCTTCGTGCAGAGTGAGAGGAGCTGGTCTGTCTCTGCGTTTGTTCCCAGCTGCCCTGTGCTTACTCCTTCATGACATGGAGTAGGATCTCACTCACATGTTACCCTGAAAAAAATCAGACACTGCTGAGAGCAGAAAGATCCACTGCAGACAAGCAGATGTCTTACCCTTTCTCAAGATCACAGCACCCCACTTCTAGCCCAGGACAGACATTTATGCTCATTTCACCAACCCAACAGCATTTCCTCCATTGTAGCATCTCTGTGCTTCTCCGTGAGCTTTTCAGATAACCCACAGGTGCTATGAGAAAGATTTGCATTCTAGAGGGCAGCTCACAGCTTGGAAGGACACCCAAGGAGACAGCCAAATGTCCTAAGCATGGCATCTGATTAAGTCAGCTCATTCCCTAGCTCCACTGACTGCACTGCCCACAGCCCCCCCAGGTCAGAGGAAAGCTGGACCCTTCTTCCCATGACACACCCACAAGATCAGTGACTCTGCAGCTGAAACTCCCATTTCCAGAGAGCCTGACAGCAATGCCAAGAGCAGCCAAGAGAGGCAAGAGAGAGACAGACTGGCGCTCAGGAAAGATTTTCCCTTTATGCAACTCTGCACAATACCTCCAGATGGTGATAACGCAGGACAGTATCCCTCAGCCTCATTGGTGGTCAGTGGGAAATGGGCATGTGGCAGCAGAGATGCCTGTCACCTCTTCTGCGGGTCAAGTGGACAAGGAGGAGACTCCCGCCCTAGACCCCACAGCAAGGAGGCCGAGAGCTGTGCTGGGTGACGGACGAGAGATGAGGGGGTTGCTCAAGGAAGGCATCTGCACTGCAGGGGGTGGCCAGGAGGTGCCCAGACCTTCCCGGCAACAGGGTTTCCCTTAGCAGTTCCCTCTCTCCCTGCTCGTGTCTCTGCTGCCTGGAGGTGTCCCTGCCGGAGCTGTTTCCTGGGCTCCATGTCACCTGCCTGTCAGTGCTCACAGACCTCACTCCAGCCCCTGTGCTCCCATCTCTTCCCTGCAGCCTCTCCCTGAGTGCAGGGACTAAAGAGTAGCTGAAAAACCCTGATGAAACTTGAAAGGTGATGCTGGTGTTATCTGTAGCCTCCAGAGCTGGAAAGGGAAAACACAGATTCAGGAAAGCTCCTTATCTTTACAGTAATGCCTGCTTTTACCTTCCAGTCAAAAAGTCCCCCAGAAATGTCCCGCTGCCCACTCAGCCAGCCAAGAGGAGAAAACTCAAAGGGCAGACACCTTTCTTTTGAGGTAACCCCTGCCTTGATGTCCGTCTTGAAAAGTCCTGAGGATGATCTGGAGCTGTGAGCAGCCCTGACCCATGCAGCACCCTCTCGACAGCACAAGGACCTTGCCCTGCCCTGCCGGGGTTGCTCCTTCTACCCACAGCTTCTCCCTGCAGTGCTGTGCGGATCTCCTGGGCAGGCTGAGTGCAGACCCTGGCAGGCAGCAGAGTCCCTGCCCCAGCACACAGCCCCCTGGGGCGAAAGGACCTGCTCTGAAGAACAGCCCTGGGCACCCATGGCTGCACACCTGGCTTCACAGTCCTGCAGCTGTCCCTGAGAGAAGGCAGCGGTCATACCCTGTCTCTGACAGTGCAGCAGGAAGCCCTGCTCTGCAGCACGTCCTCCTCTTCTCCACTAGAGAAGCTGTCAGAATCCTCCTGAAAGATCCCACAGGCTGTGTGATGTGCCAGCTTTAAGAGATCCCTCCAGGAACGCAGCTGATTTGCCCTGCAGCCAGAAACATACCGTGTTAAGGACTGTGAAGATTTCTCTCCCCGTGAGCTCTCAGCATCCTCCCACCACAGATTGCCTCTAACCTCTCTCTGCCTTGCTCCTCTCCCCTCGGTGCTGCAGGCAGTGCCCTCAGCCCTGCTGCGCTTTGCAGAGGAGCTACTCCGGGGCAGAGCTGTCTCTCTGCAGTGCTGCCCACTTGCCATGAGCTCCCTCTGTCCCAGGAGCCTGGCCCAGCTCAGCAGCAGAGGACCAGCCCAAGGCAGCACTTTCTCTGCCCCCTCTGGGCTCCCTCAAGGTGTCCCTGGAGCTCCAGGGGAACCTGCTGTGAAACAGGCTGAAGCAATCCCTCATGTTCCCTCCCTCAGCTGGGGAGAGACACTTCCTTCCAGCAGTGGCATTTCTCCTATTCGGAAAAGAGTTGGGCATGAGAGTCACCTTTCTGTGTCCCAGCATTAGCAGCATACGCAGACAGTGCAGGGAGGAATCTCCTTTACCCCTGGTGAGAGAAGAGGATTCCACTAAGTCAAGCGAGGCATCTCATCCTGGGTCTGTAGTCGTGGGGCTGGAAGGAGACTCAGCTCTCTCCCATGCCTGCCACAAGCCCTCAGGAGCTGGGATTCCTCTTGCCTCAGTTCAGGTATGCCTTTCTGTGATTTTAGAAAATAGGCATCTGCATGTGAGCTCCTTGTCTCAGCTCCCATGCAAATTAATGGAGATGGAGGCCAGGAGTGAGCTTCTCAGATGCATGCACCTGGTGACAGTGGAAGTCTCAGAGGTGGTCCAAGATAAGTGCAGGCAAGCGCAAACTCTAACAACGGAGCAGTTCATAGAGAAAGAACAGCATCTGGGGGCATCACCTTGAAGGCTGGTGGGGAATTCCTTTGGCCAACAGCAGATGCCCACCTTGAGGAAAACTGCACTTTTCCCTACTCATGATGTTCAGGACAGCCTGTTGAGGGAGGCAGCTGGTCAAATGGATTCATGTGCCCTAGGGATAGCTCAGTCCTTTTTTAAAATGTTATTTCTCCATCAGCTGTATATACTCGATTGCCATCGACTGTAACTGCAGTTGTCTCACGGACATCCTGACGTTGCCTAACTAAATCCAGGGCAGCTACTCACTGGCCAAACACAGGCCTGTAGTGCTACAGAAGATGCCAGGGCTGTAAGCACAACTGCGTGTGGCTGGTCAGGACAGCACAGGAGCTACAGGAAAGGCATCCCTGTCCAGAGAGGGTGGGTGACTGACACCCCAGATGGCATCTCAGACAGATTCAGTTTCTTTTGGCCAGCCACTCTCTCGCCACTGGAGTGAGGCAAGGTCTGACCCACCTCCATCCAGTAGATGCAGGGCAGTTCATGAACAGGAAGGACATCACGTCGGAGATCTCCACTCGTTTGCCTACTCCTAAACTCTGCTGGTTCTTCTTTCAACAGTCCTTTACTCACCCTCTTGATGATACCCTCAAGGAACAGTCCAAGGATTGTCACAGTGTTCCTGGATCACAGGATGTCCACACTCAAGGACATTTTCAGCAGCAACTGTCCTTCCTTGAGATCAGCTTGACATCCACCACAGGCCCTCAGGGGCTGCAGAGACCCCACGGACGCAAAGCCCTCTCCTGCCAGGGTGCACATCCCCGGCCAGTTTCTCTCTGGCCTTGGGGAGAGCAGCGTTTCCTCTTTCTGTGCCTTTACTTTGCCATCTGCCATCCACTCCAGCGTGGCTCTGGTCTCAAGCAGAGCATTTGCACCTCCTGGGTCTTGGGCACTTGGTACTGTGTTGGCCTGTGAGAAGCCTGAGCGTGTTCCCAGTTCCCTAGCTGAGGTGATGCAGCCCAAAGGCGCACCAATGCCCTCAGCCTGGGGTACAGGCAGGAGGAGCTGGAGTCCCACGTGCCATCACAGAGTTTTGCCATCAGTGGAATCGATGGGGAGGAGTGGTGGGACAGCTCACACTGCTAGTGGTGCTGCAATGGTGCATACAGGCTTCTGAGGAGAGATGGGCTGGAATGATCAGGAGGCAAATGTCCTCTGTGTGCAGGAGCTTCTCGTGTGTATGGAGCTTCTCTATGGGATGTGGAATAGGTTGGGTGAGCCCTTGTGGGTGAGGGTCAGAGAAGAGACCTGCTGGTGTGATATCACGGTGGGAGACAAAGCAACTGCAATCAGGGTAAGGAATTGGACAAAGCCTCATGTAAGCAACTCAAGGAAGTCTCCAGATCAATGACGTCAGGTCTCATTAGGGCCTTGAGAGACCCTGACACTCACTGGAAGGGAAGCAGAGCAGGATGCCTACTGTCCAGCAGGTGTCTGGGGTCTCTTGGTAAAACCTCTTTGCACCGATGCCAGGTAGGCAACCAAAGGTGATGCTCACCTCCATCTGATCTTTGCAAAAGAGGGAGTGCTGATCAGGGATGTGAAAACGAGTGTGAGCCTTGGCTGTAGTGACCATGAAATAGCGGGAGAAAATGGGCCAGGATGGCTGCCCTCATAATGGGGGCTTTAAACAAAGAATGATGGGGGAGGAGAGAGTAACCAGCAGCCCAGTGAGGAGTGACAGGCGACATCGTGAAACAAATTGCATGGGCTGATGTGGTGGGGAGGGATCACAAAATCAACAAGACAGGGCTTAAGCAGGGTCACCTCCAGCACTTGCATATGAGCAAGGAGCTGCCTACGAAAGCACCGTGATGGAGAAATCCCCCAAACCCCCTCTGGGAACTCCACATGTTGGCGTGCCTCTCTAAAGTGCTTGCACACTAATGCACACAGTACGGAGAATAAACATGAGCAGTTATGGATCTGTGTGCAGTTGCAGGGCCACGATCTTGTTTGGATCAGGGAGATGTGGTGAGAGGCATGGCATAATGTAGACAGTCCAGCACAGGGTCACAAAGTTGATGAAGGACTGAAGCAGCTCACATGTGAGAAAAGGCTGAGAGAGCTGAGACACTTTAGCCTGGAGAAGAGAAGGCTCAGAGGGGATCTTAATAATGTGTATAAAAACGGGATGGGAGGGTGCATAGAGGATGGAGCCTCCTTTCGGTGGTGCCCAGGGACAAGAAAAGAGACAATGGGCACAAACTGAAGCACAGGAGGTACCCTTTGAACATCAGGAAACACTTTTTCATTGTGAAGGTGACTAAGCACTGGCACAGGTTGCCCAGGGAAGTTGTGGGGTCTCCATCCCTTAGAGAGATTCAAAAGCTGTCTGGACACGGTCCTGGGAAACCAGCTCTAGGTGGCCCTGCTTGAGCATGGAAGTTGGACCAGATGATCTCCAGAGGTCCCTTCCAACCTCACCCATGCTGTGATTCTGAGGAAAATGAACAAGAGGAGAGGAGGAGGAGGTGAGGAACAATTGGAGGAAAACAACAGGAGGATAAAAAAGCAGGGACGGTAGAGAATGAGAAAAAAGTAGTGGAGGAGAAAGAGGAAGAGGATGAGCAGGAACATGAGGAAGAAGAGAAAGAGGAGGTTGAGAGGGAGAAAGAGGAGGAGAAACAGGAAGGGGAAACGGAGGCAGAAGAGAAACCACAAAGAAGAGGAACAGGAGGAGGAAAGGGAAGAACAGGAGGAAAAGGAAGAAGAGGAAAAGGAGAAAGAAGAGGATCAGGAGGAGGAGGAGGAAAAACAGATGATGGAAGAGGAGGAAGAGGAGGATGATCAGAAGGAAGAAAAGGAGAACTAGGAGGAAGATGAAAAAGAAGAAGAGGACAGGAAGAAAAAGAACAACAAAGACAAAGGTGAGAAGGATAAAAAGGAGGAGTAAAAGGAGGAGAAGGAGTTGGATGAACAAGAACAGCACAGCAGAAGTGTAAACAGAAGGAAGAGCAGGAAGAGAAGAGAACAGGACCAGGAAGAAACCAAAGGAGGAGGAGGGGAAAAGAGAAGAATGAAGAGGGGGAAAAAAGGAAGAAAGCCAAAGACAGGAGGAGGAGGAGGAACAGGAAGACCATAAACAACCCAAAGAGGAGGAGGAAGAATATAAGCAACAGGGAAAAGAGGAGGAGGAAACAGGAGGAGAAGAAGGTGTAGCAAGCACCAGGAAGAGAAGGCAAAAGGAAGAGTGTGGGAATCCGTAGGGAGTTTTGCGAGCAGCCTTGAACAATTAGACATAGCCTTGAAAGACATAGAATAAGGGAGTAAATAAGTGATAAAGCAGGTGTGCAGAAAAGAAGCTGAAGACTGAAATAACTTGGAAAACAGATAAGAGACCGAAGCCAGAAGACGTGTGTCTTGCTCGACAGCACCAATCAGAAGCTTAGCCGCAGCGCGTGAACAGAAGGTATTAACTAATCATGGAACAAGCCTGAGCACGTGGACAGCTAATGAATCTATATAAGTACAAATTTGTAAACAATAAAGGCCTTTTGGTTTTACCCGCACCAGAGTCTGTGAACCATCCCTACAGAAGAGGACGGGAGAAGGCACCAAGAAGAAGAGGAGGAGAAGGAGACAGGAAGAGGAAGAAGATGAGGAGGAGGTAACAGGAGGAGAAGGAGGAGGGAAAGGAGAAGGCAACAAAAGGAGGAGGCAACAGGAGGAGGTAACGGGAGGAGGAGGAGAGGGAGGAGGAGGAAAAAGAGGGAAAAAAAGGCAACAGGAGGCCACAAGAGCATGAGGACAAAAAGGCAACATGAGGAACAGGAGGCAACAGGAGGCAACAGGAGGAAGAAGTAGCAAGAGTCAAGTGGAGGCAAGAGGAGGAGGAAAAGGAGGAAGCAACAGGAAGCAAGAAGAGGTAACAGGAGGATGATTCAACAGGAGGAAACAGGAGGCAACAGGAAGAGGAGGAAGAAGAGGAGGAAGAGGAGGAAAAAGACATAGGAGGATGAGGAGGCAACAGGAGGTAGGAGGAGTCAACATTAAGAGGAGGAAGAGGAGGAAGTGGCAACCGGATGCAACAGGAGAGAACGGGAGGAGGATGAAGCAACAGGGGGCAAAAGGAGGCAAGAGGAGGCAAGAGGAGGCAAGAGGAGGCAAGTGGAGGAGGGGGCAACCAGAGGCAGCAATAGGAGGAGGAAACAGGAGGCAAGAGGAGGCAAGAAAGGGCAACAGGAAAGAACAGGAGGAGGAGGAGGACACAGGAGATCAGGATGCAACAAGAGGAGGAGGATGCAATGGAAGGAAACAGAAGAAGGAGAAAGAGGAGGAAAAGGAGGACAGAGGGAGTAACAGGAGGCAAGAGGAGGAGGAGAAGAAGGAGTAGTCAACAAGATACAACAAGATGAAAGAGATACAACAGGATGAAAGAGAAGGCAACAGGAGGAGGAGGATGCAAGAGAAAGAAACAGGAGCCAAAAGGAGGAGGAGGAGGAAGAAGCCATAGGAGGCAACAGAAGGAAAGAGGAGACAAAATGAGTAGGAGGAAAAGGCAACAAGAGGGATCCAGAGGCAACAGGAAGAGGAGGAGGAAACAGGAGTCCACAAGAGGGAATAGGAGGAGGAGGGCAAAAGAGGAGGAGGAGGAGGAGGGAACAAGGGGCAACAGGAGGAGGAGGAGGAGGCAACAGAAGGAAACAGGAGGAGCAGACAACAGGAAGCAACAGGAGGAGGAGGCAACAGGAGGAGGAGGCAACAGAAAGACGGGAGACAAGAGAAGGAGGAGGCAACAATTGGCAAGAGAAACCAACAGGAGGAGGTAGATGAGGAAGCAAGAGGAGGAAAGGAGTCAGCAGGAGGGAAGAGGAGGAGGAGGAGGAGGAGGAGGAGGCAAGAGGATGCAAATGGAGTAGGAGGCAACAGGAGACAACAAAGGCAACAAGAGGAGGAGTAAACAGGAGGCAAGAGGAGGAGGAGGAAAATGGAGGCAAGAGCAGGATGAGGGAAAGGAGGCAACAGGAGGAAAGAGGAACCAACAGGAGAGAGAGCAGGAAGAGGCAACAGGAGGCAACGGGAGGTGAAGGGAGACACAACAAGAAAAAACAGGAGGCAACTTGAGGGA
Source organism: Gymnogyps californianus (assembly GCF_018139145.2). Classification (NCBI taxonomy): domain Eukaryota; kingdom Metazoa; phylum Chordata; class Aves; order Accipitriformes; family Cathartidae; genus Gymnogyps; species Gymnogyps californianus. The sequence continues at coordinate 1,471,077 of NC_059496.1, forward strand.
GAGGCAATAGGAGGAATCAGGAGGAGGAGGCAAGAGGAGAAGGTGGCAACAGAAGGAACCAGGAGGCAATAAAAGGAGGAGGAGGCAAGAGGAGAGGTGGCAACAGAAGGAACCAGGAGGCAATAAAAGGAGGAGGAGGCAAGAGGAGAAGGCGGCAACAGAAGGAACCAGGAGGCAATAAAAGGAGGAGGAGGAAGAGGCAACAGGAGACAACAGAAGGCAACAAGAAGAGGGGGAGGAGAAGGAGGAAAGAGGAGGAGGAGGCAAAAGGAGGAAACAGGAGACCACCGGAGCAGGAGACAACAGGAGGCAACAGGAGGAGGAGAAGGCAGAGGAGGTGAAGAAGCAACAGGAGGCAACAGAAGGCAACAGGAAGAAGAGGCTAGAGGAGTTTAGCTGGATGATCAGGCCCAGATGTTCTCGTGGGTATGGAGTCTCCTGCAACCAGTCACTAGCAACATCCCTGAGTGACCAGCACTTCGGCCAACACTGTGGAACATCTTTATTATCTCCCGGTATGATGGGATGGAGCTCACCTTCAGCTCCTCTGTGGATGATGGCAAGCTGGGGGGAGCCTTTTAGCTACCTCATCTACTTCAACCTGCCTCGAGCAGGAGAGTCAGAGAAGACAGTATTCAAGTCCCTTCCAACCTGAGTTATTCTGTCATGCAATGAGTCTTTCCTTTGGAGAGTTGATTGAAGGTAGAATAGGCAGAGGAAGGAGAAAAGACAGAGAGGCAGAAGGAGAGAGAGAAAAATTGCCAATATAAATACAGCAGTTCCTCTGAGCAATGTTTCTCCATTTGAACCATTGGTAACAAAATGTATTGTGCTAAGTGGCTGCATAAAACTCTTTCCATAGAGCAGGAGAGCATAATCAGCTTGCTAGTACATACCCTTGGTGCTGCTAATAAAAAACTATGAACAAAAATAATGAAAAGATTCATTAAAAACCTAGCAATGCTGGGAATGAAGACTTTTTCAGCTATTACATTGAGTTCTTTTATGCCAAAGTCACACGTTTTTTCGGAAAATCTACATTCAGGGCTTGATTCAGTTATCCACACAGGGGTGGCCACTGCCCTGGCGTAGCTGAAGCACCCATGTGTCCCAGGACATATGGGAGCCCTTCTGGAGCATGAGCTGGTATGCAGGCAGAGTACCTCAGGGGTGGTGGAGGGCATCGCCTGCCTCCAGCACTGCTGGGCAGGCTGAGCAGGAACCTCTACAGCACAGCAGCACATGCTTGGCTGTGAGGTCACTCCTGACTGGCCAGCAGTGGGGAGAAAGATACCTGCAGTCTTGAAAGCCATTACAATATTGTCCCCAACAAGATGAAAGCTTTGGGGAGGTCAAGGGTAGCTGGGACGAGAGAGATGGGAGATTTGGGGGAGGGAAGAGGGGTTTGGCCAACAGAGAGGAAAGCTTTTGAAGAGGAAAGATGTGTTCAGGTAATTTTGATGCCACTGCAACACTGACTGTGAAAACATTCATGTTAGGCCTTTACCCTGTTTCTAACCAGGAACCTTAAGCTCTAATCCTCCTAAACTCTACCCTTCACCCTGACAGGAATCCACTACTCTAATCCCTAACCTCAAACCTTACCTCTAAACCAAAGCCCAAACCCATAAACTCTTACTCTCACCCTATTACTCACTCTCATTCCTAGCTTTTATCCCTAACATGAAAATGCTAGCCTTGACCCTAACCCTCACCCCAGCCCTACACCAAACCCTAATCCACAAAGCAAGCCCATACCCTAACACTAAACAGACGCCCTCAGCAGAACACCAAACCCTCCCCCGAAGCCCAACAGGGCTGAGGTCTTTGTCCTCTTGCCCATGGCAGTCGCCTCTGCTACCGAGGCCTACCAGGAGAAACTTTATTTTGAGGCTCTGGACTTTGTTTCTTCCTCACCCCTTCTTGGGGAGGCTGGGAAGTGTTGCACAGTTTTTCTACACTTGGCATTGCTCATCCTCACATCCCACTGCCCCCAAGAAGAGCCCTGAGCCACTTGTGAGGGACTGGATCTGCCTTCCCAGGGCCTGGGGGTCAGGGTTTGGCCTTTCTGCTGCATAAAACAAAGCAAGGGTTTTCTCAGCATTACAGCCACCTGCACAGTGTCTTTGACCTACCTGCAAGCACAGCCTCCAGTTATCTGCTCTAACGAGTCCATGGGGAGGCTTTGCCAGTAATGGCCCTCAGTGGGACCAATCAATGCTTCAAGGTTTTTCTTCTGGCTTTGGCTTCTTGAGAGGTTTGTTCAGTCTCCTCTCATCATTGGAGATTCATGGACTCAGAGCCAAGTACACCATGGGGCTCATTAAAATACAGAAAGGCCTAACGAGCTATTTGTCTTCCTGTAATTTTCTTCAAGTCTTCAAGACCTGTACAGCTAATTGGAATCATTTCATAGTAGGGTTAAAGAGGAAGATTTCAAAGTGCACCTAGTAAACAATATATTTTTTAAACATTCTATTTTATTAATTTCAGTTTAGAGAAGAGGTGAAAGCAGCATTCTCCAATTGATATTGATGCAGAGTGTCTCCTCAGGAGGTCTGGGCAGGCAGGAAAAGCAGTCCCTTGAGGTCTGACACTGTATGGACAACTTTGCTCCTCACCTCCCCAGCCTCCCCATTTCTGTCACTGGCCGCCTGGGACTTGCTTCACTTTGCCTTCCATCAGACTTCTCTGAACTCTGGGAGCTGAATGTTACAGCTCCATTGCCCCATCTCCCACCTGCTTTCCTTAGAGAACTGGCTGCACACAGGCACAGAAGCATTTTTCCTGTTTGCAAGCAAAGAAAAGTAAAGCATGATAAAGTTTCGTAAACAATGAAACACACTCCTGAAGCAGAAGCTAAGTACAGGATATCTCTAATGAGGTTGCCTTTCTACAAGGGATGATCTATGAGAAATGTTCTAGACAGACAGACACAAAACAGTAGATAAGAGTTGTCTGGGTCAGTTCAAACACTCAAAGGGCTGTGTCTTCTGACTCTGTTGGCTGACACCTACATTATCTAAAACTGTTCTTCTCCTGAATGCACTTCCTTAGAGGAACCTGCACATTTGCAGACAGCTTACAACAAAGCAGCTTCTCTTCAGGCCTCACATGGTCAAACATGCCGCTAGCATTTGCAATAGTGAGTGAAGAACTATAGGATATGCAGGTGAAGGATATGCAGGTGAAGAAGGCCTTATTGTGGCTTTGCACAGAGGTTATCCTCAGGATGATGCATATAATGCAGGCATAAAGCACAGAAGACAGTGTGAAGGAGCTCAGCAGCACAGCGGAGGAGAGAGTGATGCTCATGTTTCATATGAGCTGGTGCCCATGCTGGCTGCTCTCAGCAAAGGGATGATGCCGCAGAAGAAGCAGTCTCTACATTGGGCACAGAGGGTCTAATGGCATAGAAGACGGTGGGGCTGAGCATGGATGGAGATGCCATTCCCCAGCAGCTAAAGATGAGCATGGAGCACAACCAGGAGTTCGTAAGGACAGTAGTGTGAGGGGTTGCAAATGGCCCTGCAGCAATCGAAACACATCACAACACATAGGTTGTAGAGATATAAACTATGCCAATACAAATTGAGAAGATCCTCTGAGCAATGTTTCTCCACTCAAACCATTGGTAGGTGTCATGCGTTAACCCTGGCCAGCAACTAAGCACCACACGGCCGCTGGCTCACTCCCCTGCTATGGGATGAGAGGAGAATCGGAAGGGTAAAAGTGAGAAAGAAGCTTATGGGTTGAGATAAAAGCAGTTTAATAATTGAAAAGAAATTTTAAAAAGAATTCTAAGGAAAAGAGGAAAATAAAACAAAGAGAGAAGAAAATAAAACCCAAGAAAAACAAGTGATGCAAATGAAAACAATTGCTTGCTACCAGCTGACAGATGCCCAGCCAGTCCCCCAGCAGCAGCACCCCACCAACCTCCCCCCTAGTTTTATTACTGAGCATGACATCATATGGTATGGAATATCCCTTTGAGCAATGGGCCAGCTGTCCCAGCCGAGTCCCCTCCCAACTTCTTGTGCAGCTCCAGCCTACTCGCTGGTGGGGCAGTGTGAGAAGCAGAAAAGGCCTTGACTCTGTGTAAGCACTGCTCAGCAATAACTAAAACATCCTTGTGTTATCAACACTGTTTCCAGCACAAATCCAAAACATAGCCCTGTACAAGCTCCTATGAAGAATTTTAACTCTATCCCAGCCAAAACCAGTACAGATGCCCATCTACAAGAAAAGCCAGAAGGAGGATCCAGGGACCTACAGGTCTGTCAGGCTGACCTCGATGCCAGGGAAGGTTATGGAGCAGATCATCTTGAGTGCCATCACACGACACGTACAGGACAACCAGGTGATCAGGCCCAGTCAGCATGGCTTTATGAAAGGCAGGTCCTGCTTGACTAACCTGATCTCCTTCTATGACAAGGTGACCCGCTTAGTGGCAGAGGGAAAGGCTGTGGATGTTGTTTACCTGGACTTAGTAAAGCCTTTGACACCATTTCCCTCAGCATTCTCCTGAAGAAACTGGCTGCTCATGGCTTGGACGGGTGTACTCTTCACTGCTGGTAACAAACTGGCTGGCTGGCCAGGCTCAAAGAGTTGTGGTGAATGGAGTTCAATCCAGTGTTGGCGGCCGGTCACAAGGGTTGTTCCCCAGGCTCAGTATTGAGTCCAGTCATGTTTAATAACTTTATCAATGATCTGGACGAGGGGATCAAGTGCACCCTCAGTAAGTTTGCAGATGACAGCAAGCTGGGCGGGAGTGTTGATCTGCTTGAGGGTAGAAAGGCTCTACAGAGGGATGCATTGATGGGCTGAGGCCAACTGTATGAGATTCAACCAGGCTAAGTGCTGCATCCTGCACATGGGTCACAACAACCCCATGCAATGCTGCAGGCTTGGGAAGAGTGGCTGCAAAGCTGCCCAGCAGAAGAGGACCTGGGGCTGTTGGTTGACAGCTGGCTGAAGATGAGCCAGCAGTGTGCCCAGGTGGCCAAGAAGGCCGATAGCATCCTGGCTTGTATCAGAAATAGTGTGACCAGCAGGACTAGGGAAGTGATCGTCCCCCTGTACTTGGCACTGGTGAGGCTGCACCTCGAATACAGTGTTCATTTTTGGGCCTCTCACTGCAAGAAAGACACTGAGGTGCTGGAGTGTGTCCAAAGAAGAGCGATGAAGCTGCTGGAGGGTCTAGAGCACAAGTCTTATGAGGAGCGGCTGAGGGAACTAGTTAAGATCGAGTTAAGATCTGACCCACACTTCCACTCCAGATGAACTTTTCTTTCTGTCAAAACCAAGAGCATTTTTCCTTTCATACTTGGGTTCTGATAGTGACTCCCAGACACCTTGGCCACCTTCCTCCTCTACAACACGGCTTGCTTCCAGAGACTGCTCCCCTGACTGAAGGGAGCTGGGGGTCCTCACTGGTGCCCACCCAATGCCGATGGCAGCTGCAGAAGTGTATCCTGATCAACCTGTGCAGGTACAGTCTGGAGAGCCAGGCCTGGCAAGGACTTAGAGCCCGTTTTGCCAAGTTGCACCATGCTGTTCCTCCGCAAGTTCCTCAGCTCTTGCAGCGTTGAGGCCTATGGTGAGCAGGACCCTGTGAGTCTTGTGCTGCCAGTGGGAAGGAGGAAGCCAGTAAGCCTTCTCCAGCCCATCAGTCTCTCTAGGAGAAGACCCAGGTGTGCCTTAGGCTACTCATTCTATCCAGCACCTGGACTCAGATGCTCCTGGTCTCCCCAGTGCATGCACCCAGGCATTGGAGTCCAGGATGTTTGCGGCCCTGCTCCACTTGCTGTAACACAGACCTCGTAACCTACTCACCAGTGAGTCTAGCTTGAAGTTCACTGCCATTCACAGATGCCCACTAAGAACAGAGAATGCACCCGCGCCGGAGGTAGTTGGAAATAGGCTCTAATGAGAACACAGGACACAGGCTAGTGACCAAGTGCAGGGCCCCGTCAGAGAAGCCTACTGACCAGAAACCTGTTTACACTCAGATGGCCCCTTTTTTCCCCTTTCCTCTCTTTTTCCTATTTTGTTGCCAAACAACTTTGTTGCTGAGTCTGTTTTCCTTCAGACTCAAAAGGAGTTTTCCATGACTACAAGCATCAGGAACTTATTGGAATGTCTTAATTCCAGTATTACAAGTAACATACAGATTATGGTACTGTAGGCATCCTAGTCAAGAGAAGGCTTCAAGGGAAATTGGAAGGAGACCATTGCAATGGCTCTGTGGGTGTGTAGAAGAGATGCTTCTGAAATGATCATAGGATTATAGAACCATTTAGGTTGGAAAAGACCCTTAAGATCATTGAGCCCAACCGTAAACCTAACACTACCAAGTTCACCACTAAACCAGGTCCCTAAGCGCCCCATCTACACGTCTTTTACATACCTCTAGGGATGGTGACTCAACCACTTCCCTGGGCAGCCCGTTCCAATGCTTGACAACCCTTTCGGTGAAGAAATTTTTCCTAATATCCAAACTAAACCTCCTCTGGCGCAACTTGAGGCCATTTCCTCTCGTCCTATCGCTTGCTACTTGGGAGAAGAGACCGACCCCCACCTCACTACAACCTCCTTTCAGGTAGTTGTAGAGAGCGATAAGGTCTCCCCTGAAGCCTCCTTTTCTCCAGACTAGACAACCCCAGTTCCCTCAGCCACTCCTCAGAAGACTTGTGCTCTAGACCCTTCACCAGCTTCGTTGCTCTTCTTTGGAGGCGCTCCAACACCTCAATGTCTTTCCTGTAGCAAGGGAATCCTCATAGGCCAGATGAGACCCAGGAGACATAGGAGTTATGCACTATGAGTAGCATGGCCTGAGGACCAGGGTCTCCTCCCTGTAATGGATGTGGACAATAAAGACCACACTTTCTTCTGTGGATAAGAATCCCCTAAGTACCTATCCACCTCCCTGGCACTTGAGCTGGATGAATAATGGATTTCATTATTTTTTTAGTGACTGAATTGAAAATGCACATAAATAAAGAAAAGAAGCATCCAAGTTCACTTTGAGCACTTCATTAAATGAACAAAGAACTATTCTCATCCACTTCAAAATCTTCTTTCTTTTGCACAGCCAGGAGGCTAGTACATGTTCCGTGGGTTGCCAGTGAACTGAAGCCAAAACCAGCTTCAGTCAGCTCAGAGAAGTTTTACCTTGAAAGTACCTTCGTCTTTTGATTTATGAGACTGACTCATTGCCAATGGCTTCTGTGGAGACATTTACAACTATCTGAGATGAACCCCTCCCAAATCACCTTCTCTGAGCCACTCCTCTTGGTTCCTTCTGCTACCCATGGGAAGAGAAAAATTTCCCTTTTGTGACTGATCACGTCCAAAGGTGGGTGACTATATGTTCACCACTTAACAGCTCTCTCTCCACTGACCACAGAAAAAGGCCTCAGATCAGATGCCTAAATCAGAGATTAGATGTGAGCTTAGATCTTACTATAGTTTAAGTTCAGACCTAAGATTTTGACCTTCATTTAGACTATTGCTTTTGGATTCATCTGTGCACAGCACCTCTGATAAGTCACCTCCTTTCTAATCTTTCTTCCATTGGCCAAGAGGACCATGCGTTCATCTGGAGGTAGAAAGATGGTCCATGGAGAGAAACGGATGATTCTAGAGTGATTTCAGCTGTCCACATTAAGTGGGATAAGTTATACTTCCTGAATACCTTTGGGGGTATTTGGGGGATATTTTCTTCCTGCTGTGAGGCTAGACGATGAGGTCAGGAGCAGGTATTGTAATAAAGATGTCTATACTTGGACAGAGGAGAACTCCTCTGTCAGGAAGCAACAAGAGCAGAGCTACTCCCTACAGGAAGACAAGCTGGGAGCCGAGGAGACACCATGGCTGGCAGCACAGGCGCCTCTCCAGCCAGGCCCCAGCCCCACAGTAGCTGAGCAAGGCAAGCAGGAGAGGCCTGGGGATGGTGGCCTGCAGTCAAGCCAGGAAGTCAATCCATTGACTAGGATGCGGTTCAGGTCCAGTGATCACCAAGCAGGCCCACAGTGATAAGGCAGTGCCAAGATCAAGCCAGGAAGACAGTCTGCAGTTGAGGTCCAGATCAAAGGGCTCCGTGGCCAGACAAGAGCATGGGCATGGGCATGGGCATGGGAGAGTCAGAGGCTGATCTGGAGACCAGTACTCCTACAGCATAGGATAGGGTAGGGACTTAACGCCTAGAGCTCCTAAGCCCATGACTGTGGACGGAGGCCTCAGCTAAGGCTGATCAGGGTCATTTGGGTTAATTAATTCCCTCAGGCCTCTGACATCCCCCAAACTTCAAGCAGAGTTGAACTGAGTCCATGAAGCAAAGCAGAGAAGTAGGCCTGAGGGGAGATAAAACAGAAGGATCTCCTGATGTCTGTTTTGCTGAAGACTTGGAAGAATTATAGAATGATAGAATGGTTTGGGTTGGAAGGGACCTTAGTGATCACCTAGTTCCAACCCCCCTGCCAGGGCAGGGACACCTTCCACTAGACCAGGTTGCTCAAAGCACCCGTCCAACCTGGCCTTGAACACTTCCAGGGAGGGGGCATCCACAACCTCTCTGGGCAACCTGTTCCAGTGCCTCACAACCCTTCCAGTGAAGAACTTCTTCCTTACATCTAACCTAAATCTACCCTCTTTCAGTTTAAAGCCACTACGCCTTGTCCTATTACTACACGGCCTTGTAAAAAGCCCCTCTCCGGCTTTCTTGTAGGCCCCCTTTAGCTACTGGAAGGCTGCTGTAAGGTCTCCCCAGAGCCTTCCCTTCTCCAGGCTGAACAACCCAACTCTCTCAGCCTGTCTTCATAGGAGAGGTGCTCCAGCCCACTGATTATCTTTGTGGCCCTCCTCTGGACCCCAACAGGTCCATGTCCTTCTTCTGTTGTGGGCCCCAGAGCTGAACGCAGTACTCCAGGTGGGGTCTCAGGAGAGCAGAGTAGAGGGGCAGAATCCCCTCCCTCGACCTGCTGATTATGCTTCTTTTGATGCAACCCAGGATACGGTTGGCTTTCTGGGCTGCAAGCACCCATTGCCAGGTCATGTTGAGCTTCTCATCAACCAACACCCCCAAGTCCTTCTCCTCAGGGCTGCTCTCAATCCACTCATCGCCCAGCCTGTATTTGTGCTTGGGATTGCCCCGACACATGTGCAGGACCTTGCACTTGGCCTGTTGAACTTCATGAGGTTCGCACAGGCCCACCCCTCAAGCCTGTCAAGGTCCCTCTGGATGGCATCCCTTCCCTCCAGCGTGTCGACTGCACCACACAGCTTGGTGTCATCAGCAAACTCGCTGAGGGTGCACTCAATCCCACTGTCCATGTCACCAACAAAGATGTTAAACAGCACGGTCCCAATACCGACCCCTGAGGAACACCACTCGTCACTGGTCTCCACAGAAGACAAACCACTTGTAAACCCCTCAGTAGCCAGTGTCACCTCAGCCTGAAGGCCTGGAGAAAGAGTCTCTCTGACCATCCTGGTCCTCAGAAGTCCTTGTATCCAACCTGGGACATTAGGGCCTGGATGGTATACAAGATGGGATGAAGAACTGGCTGGATTAGTGGTCCCACAGGGTAATGGGGAATGGTCCGTACTCTACCCAAAGGCCAGCTACAAACAGAACTCTTTGGGAGCCTGCTCTGAGACTTCTCCTCTTCAGTAGCTTTACCAATGACCTGAGAAGTATAAAGGATGGACCTCGTCAAGTTTTGGGATGACACAAAACCGGAGGGATGCAGTCAATTTGTTCAACGGGCAGACTGCCATGTCAAGGGAGCTAGACAGCAATGCCAATTCCATTGGTGTTGGTAGAATAGGCCAAAAAGAAATGCCCTGATCTGTCCTGACAGAAGGAAACATGGGACAGACTAACCCTCTATAATGGTGCTAGATAGAGGAGACTGACTGACTGGGTAGCAACCCTGCTGAAAAGGACCTGCAGACCTTGGGGAACAGTAGGTCCGACGATTCAGCAGTGAGTCCTGACAGCACGGAAGGCGAACAGCACTTGAGATTGTATCAACAGGAGAGTAGGCAATAGACAGACTCATTAGACCAGCACTCATTAGATCACATCCAGAATACTGCATCTGGCACCCCACCACCCCTTACAAGAAAAACACTTATAAACTTTCATGAACTCAGCAGAGACACTAAGATGGTCAGGGCCATAGAGTAGCTGAGCTGTGAGGACAAGCTGAGGAAAGTGGCTTAGCTTGGTGAAGAGACAGCTTCAAAAGAATGCACTAGCAGCCTTCCAGAACCTAAAAGGAGGTTACTGAAAAGAAGAGCTGGGCTGTTTAGAGAGGCGCACGTCAGGAAGACAAAAGACATGATCACAACCTGAAAGAGGGGAGATTCTGATCTGGAACAGGAAGAACACTGACCGTGAGGACAGACAGGCATTGGACCAAGTTGCCCAGGCAGGCTAGGGAATGTCCATCCTTCGAGGTTCTCAAGACCCCACTGGACACAGCCCTGACCACCAAGTCTGACTTCCCTGGAGACCATGCTCTGTGCAGTCGCTTACCCTAAATGACGTCCCAGGGTCCCTCTCTCCCTTTGCTTTCGGTGGAGAGACAGAGGAGTCCACTTGTCATGAGGTGCAAGTCAACAGAACTGAGAGTATCATGTCCTCTGCTCCCCTTGACCTAAAGCCTGTGATGGATGCACTCGACCCCTTAACCAAACCAGCGGTAGTTTGGTACAGGCTCCAAAGGAGGTACAGGCCTGAGCCGTAAATGGGCCAAGAACTCCTCTAGTTTCAATCTGTTCTCTGAAAACCCACAAAGGAGCAGAGTGACACAGTGAGCATCGATGCATGTGAGCTTGGAACATCGATCATGTGATTAACGCATGAATAGCGGGTGGCTTTTCCAAGACTCATTTGTCAAGGCACAAAGACAGTTGTGGGTACGAGGAGTCTCATGCATACCTTTCACATCACATGTAATTTGACTACAAGACAACCATTTTATTCCATAAATATGACAGCCTAAGTGAGCCTTCTTTGAGCTCTCCCGGCTAAGCAGCCTCCCTGCATGGCAGTGATCTCCCCTTGAGCTGGGACGCCTCTCAAGGCTGCTCCTCGAGGCAGAGAGACCTCTTACCAACTGCAGATCTTTGGTAAGCGACCGATGTTGCCCATAACCTTGTAGTATGGTAACTTTGATTTTGTCTTGGTAACTTGGATTTGTGTCTTGGTAACTTGGATTTGTGCCTTGGTAGTTTTGAATCATTGCTCAAATGATTGTGCCGTACAGTAATAGAGTGAACCTTGCCATCGAACTCTGTTAAGCTGCACTTTTACAACATCATATTAAAACCACTTTTGCTAACACAGTGGTTCTTTAAGTGATCTCAGTCACCCATTTGCGACAAGCAGGAGCAAAGGAGAACCCTGTGCACTATTGCAGGAGGGTGGAATCCTAACTGGCAGTCTAGATCAGTAGCTGAGCTCACTTTAGCCCCCAGCAAGTTAGGCTCCTTTGCCTCTGGGAAAGGTTTGGATTTCCTCTCTCCTCAACGGGCAGAGCCTGGCACTCCTGCGGGTGATTCATCCTGTCCCACATTGCCAGTCTCCTCAGCTTAGAGGAAATGCCTCCTTCCTCCCCACCGACCATTCATGGAGTCTGGAAGGAGGAGCTGTGGCACATATCTCATTGTAGTTCTGCTCCATGAGTTTGAAGAGATGACAGCTCATTCCCCTGGCTCATTTCCGTCTTTCTAAGAGCATAGAGGTCCAGGGGAGGGCAGCTCAGGGCTTTCATCCCCACAGGGCTTCACTTGCACAGTGCTCACTTTCTGCGACACAAAGAGAGTGTTGAGCTGCAGGAGCAACCTTCAGGAGACTCTTCTATAAACCCAGGAGGCGCTTCAGAGCTGGTGACATCCAGGTGCTGCTGAAGGCTCACAGAAGGAGAGCTGACAGAAGAGTGCAAGGGCAGAGCAATGGCTGAGTCATGGGTCAGGGTCTTCAGGCACAATTGGAAAGGGGCTGATGGAGCGGGGAAGAGGCAGAGGATGGCACCCAGACCTTGCCTTTCATTCTCCATTACCCTCAGAGGAAAGGTTGTCACGCCATGCTGGGCATTACAGGTAGGTGCTAGATTTGCTGAGGCAGGTGTGGTTAATGTGCCAGGGGCTCTTTGCACAGTGGCAACTAGGAAGCGAGACCATGTGCCTTGGTACAGTCCTATCCTGCATGTCTTCTTATTCCAGCTCACTCTTTCCTCCAGATACCCTCTCTGCGTCCTTAACACTGCGGAACAGAAATACAGCAGCATGGTTGTCAGTGCAGAGTCAGAGCTGTGGGCCATCAGCTAATGGGCACTCTCACACCTCAGTGGACATGAAGAGGTTTGGCAGAGTGTCTGGGGCCAGTGTGCCAATACATGTCCCTCATTTCTCCACTCTCTTAATCTCTCTCTGTCCCTTTCTCCACCTTGCTTGTATCTTAGGGATCGATCTCAATCCCTCAGCTCTCTCACAGTTCTCTCTCAGCCATCCACACGGGATGTGATTTACAGAGAGCAGTGAATCTGGAGCACCCTCCCCATGGAAGCACCTTCAGGAACAATGCATCCCAGTGTAGGCGGGTGAATCACTGAGTAGAAGGGCCCTCCATCCCAGGAACTCTCTGGGCTGCCTAGGTGCCTGCCTTGGCCATCTCCAACTCACTGTAAAAGGTATAAAGTTTGAGGCAGGGAATGATCAGGGACAGTGTTTTGTCTGACCTGAGTGTTACGAAAGCCCAAAGAGGAGGCATGGGCAAAGTGCTCTCTCTTTCAGCCACGGACGTTCCCTGAGCAGGCAATCAGGCATGTATCAGGCATTGACTGGAAGCTTGTGCTTGATCATGATCCTGCACTGCCTCAGCCCCCACTCACCCTCGGGACATTCTTGTGTCTCCATTGCAATGCTGAACAAGGAGCCCTGAGAACTCAGATGGCAATGCTGAGGTCCAGGTGCTGTGCTGCTGCAGGGAGGTAGCCCAAATGCACCCAGAAATTGAAAGTGAGGAGGAAAACATGTTCAGCAAATGATCATCACCCCTGTCCTTTTCCCCTCCTCCTCATGCAACATCACTTTTCTTCATTTGGCTTAGATGGCTTGGGTACCTCTTCTCCGGAATTCAGTTTCCCCCCCTTCTCTCCCAAGTTCACATCTGCTTGTAAGTCTCCTGTCTAACAGACCCTTTGCAGTGCCTTCAACAACAAAGCTAGTAACTCCTGGCCACTCTTGGTCAGTGGAAAGAGATGGACTGTCCAGGGACAGAATTGTCTCATCAGAAAGCAAATGTTTCAGGGAGTTGAGACCACTAATCCTGTTCAGTGTCCATTCTTCCTCAGGGTGAAGAAACAATCTGTGGCATAGTGCATTCCCCTAAAGGCTTTTTTGCACAACGGGGCTTTTCTCTCTGGCCCATCTTTCCGTTGCTTGAAAGTAGGACTTGGCTAATGCCTATGCCGGCTACTACTGGGAATACCTTCATGTGTCATAATCTAGTGTGAGCAAATGAACATTCTCTTTCATTCCACAGAAATAGGCACCTCAATGCGGCAACTCTGTCTCTCTAATCAGAGGAGGTTCTAAGAAGAGCAGTTTGGCCCTCTCGAAGAACCTGTTCCTGCCCTTTCACTAAGAATAGTGCTCCTAAACCAAGTGTGAATTCAGTCAAATGAGGGAAAACCTCCATGTTGTTTCTGGCAGGGATTTCTTCCCAACTCCTTTTACAACAAACACAGAAGCACATGCCCTTCCTCAGCTTCCCTTCCTGCCAAGCGGGAAAAAGAAGGTCCTACAGCACTTCATGGAGAAAGAGGAATGGGACAACCGGACATCACCAGTGGAGTTCCTCCTGCTGGGACTGAGTAATGTCCCCAAGCTTCAGATGCCTCTCTTTCTCCTCTCTCTCATGATCTACATGGTGACCGTGTTTGGCAACATCCTCATTGTTGTGCTGGTGGTGGCAGATCGGCATCTTCACACTCCCATGTACGTCTTCCTGGGGAATTTCTCCAGTGTGGAAATCTGCTATACCTCCACTATCCTGCCCAGGCTGCTGGCCAGCTTCCTAACCAGGGACAGAAGCACTTCTGCTCAAGGCTGCATGACACAGTTCTTTTTCTTTGGCTGTTTTGCAGGTACTGAGTGTTACCTTCTGGCCACCATGTCCTATGATCGGTACTTGGCCATATGTCAACCCTGCTCTATGCAAGCCTCATGAACTGGAAGGTCTGCCTCCAGCTGGCGGCTGGGTCCTGGCTAGCAGGATTACTAATGTCTCCCATAGTCACTGGACAATTTTCCAAGTTACAGTTCTGTGGTCCCAATGCAATTGATCACTTCTTCTGTGATTTTGCCCCATTGCTAGAGCTTGCCTGCAGTGACACCACGGCGCTTAGACTGGTTACTTTCATCATCTGATTCCTGGATGTAGTCTTCCCATTTGTATTCACATTGGTATCCTATATCTGCATCATAGCTGTGATCCTGAGGATCCCAACCACCATGGGTAGGCAGAAGGCCTTCTCCACCTGCTCCTCTCACCTCATCGTGGTCACTGTTTTCTATGGTACCCTCATCGTTGTCTATATGATACCCAGGACAGCCTCACTGAGGCAGCTCAATAAAGCGCTCTCCTTTTTCTACACCATCCTCACACCCATGGTCAATCCACTCCTCTACAGCCTGCGGAACAGGGAGGTCAAGGGCGCTCTAGGAAACGCACTCAGAAAAACTGTGGTCTGCATCGAGCGCTCATACTAGTTGAGATCCACCAGGAATAAACAGGTTGTGGATGTCTTTTGATCAAGTGTGGACCACTCGTAAGCGCATATTTTGTGTACCAGCTGTATCTTTAGAAGTGCAGAATCTTGGGACTGTTTGTGGAATGAGAAGGGGGAGAAGGGAATCTGTGTCTTAAAGAAATACAGGACTGGTGTTGAAAAGTGTAAAAACGTTCCCTGGCTTTCTTCCTTCTTTAGCGTCAACACAATTGTGATCCTGTAAGTGGGAGCTGTTGAAATGCCACACCTGCCAAAAGCGGGAGAAAACTTACTCTGAACACGCTGTTCTCTCTTCCATTACCCAGCCAAGCTGAACGGTGGGATTCCTGCATGTCTGGGATTCCTCAGGGCATCTCCATATTGGCAGTGAGAAGTGGGCAGCTGAATAAAGCCCTTCCACAGGACATGTCTAAACCCGAGTAGATGAATCCCATCCCTCATGTTCTCTGGGCTTTCTAGCAGAGGGGAACTGTGAAAGCTAGTCTGATAGGGTCAGCCCCTCTGAAAAAAACCGTAGATCCTTCTTCAGAAGAAAGGTACACAAGCTGGGTCTCAGCTTCCCAATTTTTTAACACCGAAATCATTACTTGCCCCTTCTTTCCTTCTCCTAATCCGACCCCCCTCCAACTCCCCTCCCCCAATGTAATTACTTCTTTCTTTCCCAGTGGCTGGCTTAGATAGTGCAAACTGAGTCCTCCTATCTTCTTCTTGCTTGCAAAAGAGAGCAAGGTCAGCTCATGGGGCATGTGATGGGTACACTTGACCCCTAGCCGTATTGACTAAGGAGCAACAGGCCTCACGCCTGGTGGTGAACTTGTGAGCTGGTAAGCTCCTGGCTCACGTACAAGGGAGTGAAGGTGCCTGTATTGGGTTTGCGTGGCAAGGTTTTTGGTAGCGGGGGGGGCTACAGGGGTGGCTTCTGTGAGAAGCTGCTAGAAGCTTCCCCTATGTCCGATAAAGGTAATGCCAGTGGGTTCCACGACGGACCCGCCGCTGGCCAAGGCCGAGCCAATCAGCAACAGGGGTAGCGCCTCTGGGATAACATATTTAAGAAAGGGAAAAGAAGTTACAGGGGAGTAGCAGTTGCAGCCAGAGAGAGGAGTGAGAAGATGTGAGAGGAACAGCTCTGCAGACACCAAAGTCAGTGAAGAAGGAGGGGGAGGAGGTGCTCCAGGTGCCGGAGCAGAGATTCCCCTGCAGCCTGTGGTGAAGACCATGGTGAGGCAGGCTGTCCCCCTGCAGCCCATGGAGGTCCACGGTGGAGCAGATATCTACCTGCAGCCCGTGGAGGACCCCATGCCGGAGCAGGGGGATGCCCGAAGGAGGCTGGGACCCCGTGGGAAGCCTGCGCTGGAGCAGGCTCCTGGCAGGACCTGTGGCCCCGTGGCCGTGGCCCGTGGAGAGAGGAGCCCACGCTGAAGCAGGTTTGCTGGCAGGACTTGTGACCCCGCGGGGACCCACGCTGGAGCAGTCTGTTCCTGAAGGACTGCACCCTGTGGATGGGACCCACGCTGGAGCAGTTCGTGAAGAACTGTAGCCCGTGGGAAGGACTCATGTTGGAGAAATTCGTGAAGGACTGTCTCCCGTGGGAGGGACCCCACGCTGGAGCAGGGGAAGAGTGTGAGGAGTCGTCCCTCTGAGGAGGAAGGAGCGACAGAAACAATGTGTGATGAACTGACCCAAACCCCCATTCCCCATCCCCTTGCGCCGTTCGGGGCGGGGAGGAGGTAGAGAAAATCAGGAGTAAAGTTAAGGCTGGGAAGAAGGGAGGGGTGGGGGGAAGGTGTTTTAAGATTTGGTTTTATTTCTCATTATCTTGCTCTGATTTGACTAGTAATAAATTAAACTAATTTTTCCCCAAGTTGAGTCTGTTTTGCCTGTGACAGTAATTGCTGAGTGATCTCCCTGTCCTTATCTCAACCCATGAGCCTTTGTTTTATTTTCTCCCCCTGTCCAGTTGAGGAGGGGAGTGATAGAGTGGCTTTGGTGGGCACCTGGCATCCGGCCAGGGTCAACCCACCACAACGATGTTGCCTGTCACTCCCTCACTGGGCTGCTGGTTACTCTCTCCCTCCCCCATCATTCTTTGTTTAAAGCCCCCATTATGAGGGCAGCCATCCTGGCCCATTTTCTCCCGCTATTTCATGGTCACTACAGCCAAGGCTCACACTCGTTTTCACATCCCTGATCAGCACTCCCTCTTTTGCAAAGATCAGATGGAGGTGAGCATCACCTTTGGTTGCCCACCTGGCATCGGTGCAAAGAGGTTTTACCAAGAGACCCCAGACACCTGCTGGACAGTAGGCATCCTGCTCTGCTTCCCTTCCAGTGAGTGTCAGGGTCTCTCAAGGCCCTAATGAGACCTGACGTCATTGATCTGGAGACTTCCTTGAGTTGCTTGCATGAGGCTTTCTCCAATTCCTTACCCTGATTGCAGTTGCTTTGTCTCCCACCATGATATCACACCAGCAGGTCTCTTCTCTGACCCTCACCCACAAGGGCTCACCCAACCTATTCCACATCCCATAGAGAAGCTCCATACACACGAGAAGCTCCTGCACACAGAGGACATTCCCTCCTGATCATTCCAGCCCGTCTCTCCTCAGAAGCCTGTATGCACCATTGCAGCACCACTAGCAGTGTGAGCTGTCCCACCACTCCTCCCCATCGATTCCATTGATGGCAAAACTCTGTGATGGCACGTGGGACTCCAGCTCCTCCTGCCTGTACCCCAGGCTGAGGGCATTGGTGCACCTTTGGGCTGCATCACCTCAGCTAGGGAACTGGGAACATGCTCAGGCTTGTCACAGGCCAACACAGTACCAAGTGCCCAAGACCCAGGAGGTGCAAATGCTCTGCTTGAGACCAGAGCCACGCTGGAGTGGATGGCAGATGGCAAAGTAAAGGCACAGAAAGAGGAAACGCTGCTCTCCCCAAGGCCAGAGAGAAACTGGCCGGGGATGTGCACCCTGGCAGGAGAGGGCTTTGCCGTCCGTGGGGTCTCTGCAGCCCCTGAGGGCCTGTGGTGGATGCCAAGCTGATCTCAAGGAAGGACAGTTGCTGCTGAAAATGTCCTTGAGTGTGGACATCCTGTGATCCAGGAACACTGTGACAATCCTTGGACTGTTCCTTGAGGGTATCATCAAGAGGGTGAGTAAAGGACTGTTGAAAGAAGAACCAGCAGAGTTTAGGAGTAGGCAAACGAGTGGAGATCCCGACGTGATGTCCTTCCTGTTCATGAACTGCCCTGCATCTACTGGATGGAGGTGGGTCAGACCTTGCCTCACTCCAGTGGCGAGAGAGTGGCTGGCCAAAAGAAACTGAATCTGTCTGAGATGCCATCTGGGGTGTCAGTCACCCACCCTCTCTGGACAGGGATGCCTTTCCTGTAGCTCCTGTGCTGTCCTGACCAGCCACACGCAGTTGTGCTCTACAGCCCTGGCATCTTCTGTAGCACTACAGGCCTGTGTTTGGCCAGTGAGTAGCTGCCCTGGATTTAGTTAGGCAATGTCGGGATGTCCGTGAGACAACTGCAGTTACAGTCGACGGCAATCGAGTATATACAGCTGATGGAGAAATAACATTTTAAAAAAGGACTGAGCTATCCCTAGGGCACATGAATCCATTTGACCAGCTGCCTCCCTCAACAGGCTGTCCTGAACATCATGAGTAGGGAAAAGTGCAGTTTTCCTCAAGGTGGGCATCTGCTGTTGGCCAGAGGAATTCCCCACCAGCCTTCAAGGTGATGCCCCCAGACGCTGTTCTTTCTCTATGAACTGCTCCGTTGTTAGAGTTTCCACTTGCCTGCACTTATCTTGGACCACCTCTGATACTTCCACTGTCACCAGGTGTATGCATCTGAGAAAGCTCACTCCTGGCCTCCATCTCCATTAATTTGCATGGGAGCTGAGACAAGGAGCTCACATGCAGATGCCTATTTTCTAAAATCACAGAAAGGCACACCTGAACTGAGGCAAAGAGGAATCCCAGCTCCTGAGGGTTTGTGGCAGGCATGGGAGAGAGCTGAGTCCCCTTCCAGCCCCACAACTACAGACCCAGGATGGGATGCCTCGCTTGACTTAGTGGAATCCTTTCTCTTACTAGGGGTAAAGGAGATTCCTCCCTGCCACTGTCTGCGTATGCTGCTAATGCTGGGACACAGAAAGGTGACTCTCATGCCCAACTCTTTCCGAATAGGAGAAATGCCACTGCTGGAAAGAAGTGTCTCTCCCCAGCTGAGGGAGGGAACATCAGAGATTGCTTCAGCCTGTTTCACAGCAGGTTCCCCTGGAGCTCCAGGGACACCTTGAGGGAGCCAGAGGGGGCAGAGAAAGTGCTGCCTTGGGCTGGTCCTCTGCTGCTGAGCTGGGCCGGGCTCCTGGGACAGAGGGAGCTCACGGCAAGTGGGCAGCACTGCAGAGAGACAGCTCTGCCCCGGAGTAGCTCCTCTGCAAAGCGCAGCAGGGCTGAGGGCACTGCCTGCAGGCACCGAGGGGAGAGGGAGCAAGGCAGAGAGAGGTTAGAGGCAATCTGTGGTGGGAGGATGCTGAGAGCTCACGGGGAGAGAAATCTTCACAGTCCTTAACACGGTATGTTTCTGGCTGCAGGGCAAATCAGCTGCAGTTCCTGGAGGGATCTCTTAAAGCTGGCACATCGCACAGCCTGTGGGATCTTTCAGGAGGATTCTGACAGCGTCTCTAGTGGAGAAGAGGAGGACGTGCTGCAGAGCAGGGCTTCCCTGCTGCACTGTCAGAGGACAGGGTATGACCGCTGCCTTCTCTCAGGGACAGCTGCAGGACTGTGAAGCCAGGTGTGCAGCCATGGGTACCCAGGGCTGTTCTTCAGAGCAGGGTCCCTTCGCCCCAGGGGGCTGTGTGCTGGGGCAGGGACTCTGCTGCCTGCCAGGGTCTGCACTCAGCCTGCCCAGGAGATCCGCACAGCACTGCAGGGAGAAGCTGTGCCCTTTGACTTTTCTCCTCTTGGCTGGCTGAGTGGGCAGCGGGACATTTCTGGGGGACTTTTTGACTGGAAGGTAAAAGCAGGCGTTACTGTAAAGATAAGGAGCTTTCCTGAATCTGTGTTTTCCCTTTCCAGCTCTGGAGGCTACAGATAACACCAGCATCACCTTTCAAGGTTCATCAGGGTTTTTCAGCTACTCTTTAGTCCCTGCACTCAGGGAGAGGCTGCAGGGAAGAGATGGGAGCACAGGGGCTGGAGCGAGGTCTGTGAGCACTGACAGGCAGGTGACATGGAGCCCAGGAAACAGCTCCCGGCAGGGACACCTCCAGGCAGCAGAGACACGAGCAGGGAGAGAGGGAACTGCTAAGGGAAACCCTGTTGCCGGGAAGGTCTGGCACCTCCTGGCCACCCCCTGCAGTGCAGATGCCTTCCTTGAGCAACCCCCCTCATCTCTCGTCCGTCACCCAGCACAGCTCTCGGCCCTCCTTGCTGTGGGGTCTAGGGCGGGAGTCTCCTCCTTGTCCACTTGACCCGCAGAAGAGGTGACAGGCATCTCTGCTGCCACATGCCCATTTCCCACTGACCACCAATGAGGCTGAGGGATACTGTCCTGCGTTATCACCGTCTGGGAGGTATTGTGCAGAGTTGCATAAAGGGAAAATCTTTCCCGAGCGCCAGTCTGTCTCTCTTCCTTGCCTCTCTTGGCTGCTCTTGGCATTGCTGTCAGGCTCTCTGGAAATGGGAGTTTCAGCTGCAGAGTCACTGATCTTGTGGGTGTGTCCACGGGAAGAAGGGTCCCAGCTTTCCTCTGACCTGGGGGGGCTGTGGGCAGTGCAGTCAGTGGAGCTAGGGAATGAGCTGACTTAATCAGATGCCACGCTTAGGACATTTGGCTGTCTTCTTGGGTGTCCTTTCCAAGCTGTGAGCTGCCCTCTAGAATGCAAATCTTTCTCATAGCATCTGTGGGTTATCTGAAAGCCTCACGGAGAAGCGCAGGGATGCTACAATGGAGGAAATGCTGTTGTGTTGGTGAAATGAGCATAAATGTCTGTCCTGGGCTAGAAGTGGGGTGCTGTGATCTTGAGAAAGGGTAAGACATCTGCTTGTCTGCAGTGGATCTTTCTGCTCTCAGCAGTGTCTGATTTTTTCAGGGTAACATGGGAGTGAGATCCTACTCCATGTCATGAAGGAATAAGCACAGGGCAGCTGGAACAAAACGCAGAGACAGGACCAGCTCCTCTCACTCTGCACGAAGCCACAGGCAATCCTCTTTGCCTCGCAGGGCTCACTCCGTTTCTCCCTGAGTGTGGCAGAAATGCTGAGGGTTTCTGACTTCCAAGAACAGTCCACAGGTGAGATGGAGCAATGCTTTAAAAATAACCTCTCAAACTGCCTGCTGTCATACCATTCCTTAGCACTGGGAGTGCAGATACTGACAAGCTCTTTTGTGTTAGGAGCAGTTTAACCTGGAAAAAAAATTCAAACACCAGGACTGGCCCCTGCCCCCACTGTTCCCATGAACCCACTGCTGCACAGCAGGGCTGACTCCTCGGCAGCCACTGGGCAAAAGGCCCTGCTCCCCACGGCACACTCAGTCAGCACTAACCAGAGCTCGAGCCACAGAGCTGAAGGTCTCCTAGAAAACAAAAAGGGTGGGTGTGTAGCTGAGGGGTGGGGGTGGGTCCATGAAGGGGAGTCCAAGAGCAATGGCTTTGCTTTGCTCAGAGAAGTCTACCCTAACTTGTCACTGTCTTTTCCTCCTTTCGACAGTGCCCCACGCTCAGAGAAAGCTGATGTCCAATGGCAGCTCCATCACCGAGTTCCTCCTCCTGGCATTCGCAGACACACGGGAGCTGCAGCTCTTGCACTTCTGGCTCTTCCTGGGCATCTACCTGGCTGCCCTCCTGGGCAATGGCCTCATCATCACCGCCGTAGCCTGTGACCACCGCCTCTACACCCCCATGTACTTCTTCCTTCTCAACCTCTCCCTCCTTGACCTGGGCTCCATCTCCACCACTGTCCCCAAAGCCATGGCCATTCCCTCTGGGACACCAGGGCCATCTCCTACTTGGGATGTGCTGCACAGGTCTTTTTCTTTCTCTTCTTGATGGTAGGGGAGTATTGTCTTCTCACTGTCATGGCCTATGACCGCTAACGTTGCCATCTGCAAACCCCTGCACTATGGGACCCTCCTGGGCAGCAGGGCTTGTGTCCACATGGCAGCAGCTGCCTGGGGCAGTGGGTTTCTCTACGCTGTGCTGCACACTGTCAAATACATTTTCACTACCACTCTGCCAAGGCAATGCACTGAATCAGTTCTTCTGTGAAATCCCCCAGATCCTCAAGCTCTCCTGCTCACACTCCTACCTCAGGAAAGCTGGGCTTCTTCTCTTTGGTTTTTCTTTATCTTCAGGGTGCTTTGTTTCATTCTGCTGTCCTATGTGCAGATCTTCAGGGCTGTGCTGAGGATCCCGTCTAAGCACGGACGGCACAAAAGCCTTTTCCATGTGCCTTCCTCACATGGCTGTGGTCTCCCTGGTTTGATCACTGCCATGTTTGCCTACCTGAAGCCCCCCTCCATCTTTTCACCAGCTCTGGACCTGGTGCTGGCAGTGCTGTACTCGGTGGTACCTCCAGCAGTGAACCCCCTCATCTACAGCATGAGGAACAAGGAGCTCAAAGACACCCTGAAGAAACTGATTCAATTATTCTTCTGTCAGCAGCAGTAAGCTGCACGTGTCTCTTCACAAGTGATTCCAATGTACCTCAGGAACCTCCTGTGCTTTGGGCATTTTATTCTGTGCTAACCAAGTTTATCCAGGAATGTCTGCATCCACACCACTTCTCCAGGGGCATGAACCCCAGCCTGTCTGACCAGAGGCCTTTGTACGTGTGTCTGGCACTACGGTACAGCTGGCCTCCTGTCTCACATCTCTGCAATAAAAGGGTGTTTCCTCAGGGCCGGTGTCTGGAGGTTGGGCTCTTCTTCAAAGCTGAAGTGAAGGACAGGCTGCAGAAACTTCCACTTACAAAGCTGTACTGCTGTGCTCAAGTTCTCCGTGGGCTGAGGGGACGAGGACATGGGGCCATGTGTTGGGAATGGGCCTGGGCTGAGCCTTCACATGTACATGCCAGTGCCCCAGGAGGTGCTGAATGATCAGCAGGGATCTGCCTGGGATTGTCTCCTCGTTGGTTTCGGGCAACACCACCCGCCTGCCCTGGGGAAAAGCTCTCTGGGGATGGGGAATTCCCTGGAGAAGAAGAAAGAAGCAACTCTGTGCTTACGGGGGGAAGAAATTACAAAGAGAAACTTCTTTCTGCATGCAGCAGCTTGGGACAGGCTGTTCTGTCGCAGGGGCAGCAGGAGGAGCCTGAAGAGCCCCTGGGCCAGGAGTCTTGTGCTGCGGAGACATGTCCTCCTTGCCTTGCTTTTTGTTCGTTCACATACTTCCCAAGTATCTGGTTGCTGCTTTGAGCTTCAGGAAATCAGAAACTTGCCCCATCTTTCACAAGTCAGATTAACTCCTTAATTAGCTCCTTCATTGTGTTTAATAGCTATCGCTTCCTATCTCTCTGCAAAAATCAGTTCTTGTACAGCTAGCGCTGTCAGCCATCTCCACCACAGGATGTCCTACACTGTCCCATGCCTGCTCCTCTTTCCCTGCAGGCTGTCGACACACTATCCTAACTTCCCCACCTTGCTCTCACCCTTGCATGTTCCTACCTGTACTGATGCCTTTGAAACACAAAGCCATTGGCTCATACACAGACACACCCCCCTTACTGCCCTCGGTGACCTGTTGCACATGGCACTCCCCTTCAAGTGACATCTCATTTTTCTTCATGCCCAGTCTCAGACTCTCAAATTTTTCCTTTCTCATGCCCTTTCCTCTACAACAGGAATCCATTTCACAACTCATGTGATTCAGCCCCTTAAGTCCATCTTGGCAGATGTCCTCTCAACCTTCTCCAGTTCCTCTCCACTCCTGCACAACATGGAGCCCCACACCAGGACAACATTATTCAGATGTGGCCACACCACTGATGAGTCAAGGGGAGAGGTAACTCCCCTCGTCTGAGTGGCCACACTCCTCCTAATTAAGGACTGTATGCAGCTGGCCTTATTTGTGGTCAATATGCTCTACTGGCTCCTATAGCATCCCTTGGAGCAACTATGGCCTTCTCCTCAGGGCCACTCCTCAGCCAGTCACCTCCAAGTTTGCCCTGATACACGGAGCTATTCTGCCCTGATGCAGGACTGGCCACTTCTCCTTGTAAAACCTGGTGCGGTTTCTGTTGCCAAATCCCAGAGTTTCTCAGGTCCCCATGAATGGAAGCTTCATTGTGTCAGCTCTTAATGTGTGTCTGTAGGTGGGAAGTAGTGAATGAATTCCTTGTTTTGCTTGCTTGCGTGCACAGCTTTCCTTTACCTGTTAAACTGTCTTTATCTCAACCCACGAGTTTTCTCACTTTTACTCTTCCAATTCTCTCCCCCATCCCAACGGGGGGGAGGGAGTGAGCGGCTGTGTGGTGCTTAGTTGCCGACTGGAGTTAAACCACAACAGGAGGAGTGGCTGACACACCAGCTGGTTGCCACTGCTGCTCTGAAGGACCTGGGCAGGCGGAGAACTGGGCAGAGAGGAACCTCATGAAGTTCAAGCAAGGGAAACACAAAGTCCTGCCCCTGGGCAGGAATAACCCCATGGACCAGTACAGGCTGGGGGCTGACTGGCTGGAAAGCAGGTTTTGAGAGAAGGACCAGGGGGCCCTGGAGGGCAACAAGCTGCCCATGAGCCAGCATGTGGCTGTGTGGCAAGCAGCCTACAGCCCCCTGGGCTCCATTCAGGAGAGGTTTGCCAGCAGGTCGAGAGAGGTGATCCTTCCCCTCTAGTCAGCACTGGGGAAGCCCCATCTGGAGTGCTGTGTCCAGTGCTGGGCTGCCCACTACAAGAGAGACATGGCCTTACTGCAGCGAGTCCAGCAAAGGGCACAGAGATTCTAAAGTCACACAAGCATCCTTCAGAGGAGAGCTGAGAGAGCTGGACTTTTTAGCCTGCAGAAGGGAAGGCTCATCACACATCTTATCAATGTGTATCAGTACCTGATGGGAGGGAATGAAGAAGAGGGAGCCACAATCTTCTCCCTGCTGCACAGTGACAGACAATGGGCAGAAACTGAAGCACAATAACCTCCATCTCAATACAATAAAACACTTCTCTACTGGGAGGGTGGTTGATCACTGGAACAGGTTGCCCAGAGAGGTTGTGGAGTCTCCATCCATGGAAATATTCAAAACCCAGCTGGATCCTCTACTGGGAAACCCGCTCTAGCTGATCCTGCTTGAGCAGTGGGGACTCGACTAGGCGATCTCCAGACATACCGCCAAGAAGGGTCAGAAGGGACCCATGGAGGTGTCTAGTGCTACTTATCTGCTCTGAGCAGGGAGAACATGTCAGCTAGAATGCATTGGTCAGTGCTTTCTCCACTTGAGTTTTGAAAATCTCTGGGCCCTGCAGCCAGTACTAATCAACTATAAAGGTGATTTTTTTCCCCCTTAAACCTCATTTGAAATTTCCCTTCCTGCTTCTTGTCCTCATTGTCTCTTGTCCTCTCTTCCCTTCCTGACTGTCAGACAGATCCTCACCCCTACTCTGACCAAGGACAATCACAACCTACTCTCCAGATGTGGCCTCAACAGGATCCCCTGTGACTGCAGCCAGCATGTGGTGGCCAGCTGCAAGCAGAGATGCTCACTGGGGGTCCCTGCAGAGGCTCAGAGAAGGCCATGTCGAGACGCCAAGGAACTATGGCGGTGCCTGTAGGCTGACAACGGGCAGAGTTGCACGCAGAAGGGGTGAGCAGAGAAGAGTGCATTCAGGGGTGGGGAAACATCCTCCTGCCACACTTCCCACAACAGACCTCAGTGCCCTGTTCCCCTGTGGCCGTCTGGCTTTGACTGCTCGCCCCAGCACCCACCCCTTCCCTGCCTTGGCCATGGCCCACGTGAGGCTTTGCAGACAGCCCTGCTCTGGGGTCTGCCAGGCTCTGGGCATGTCTGAGACCATGCAGGTCTGGGTGTTCCCGAGTGCACACACTGAGCCCAGCAAGAGGACGGGGCTGGTCACATTTCAAAGATCAGCCCTCAGCTGGACCATGGTGAATGGCCAGGGCTGGAAATGGCTGCTAGGGGGAACTAGGACTGGGGGTGACTTTGGGGAAGGGACAGCGCAAGGGGTGGAGGAGGCTGTGTCAAGGACATGTGCTGGGCACAGAGACTGAGGGACAGCAGCAAACTCACAGGGCTGCTGAGTCATGCTTCCTTCAGTGCAAGCCCTGATGCAGGGTCCCAGCCTCCCTTTCGATGCCACCCTTGAGGAGGGGCGATGGCACTAAGAGATGGGTAGTTGTGAGCACCGCCCTTCTTCATCCACTACCCAGGCCTGGTGGAGCACCAGGACAGTGAGGACCTCTGCCTCTGCACCATGAACGTGCTTTAGGGCACCCACAGTCTGGGCATTGTCTTGGATTAGGTGAACGCTGGTATTTTTGTCTCTGAGGCAATTTCCAGCCTAGGTCATCTCTGTTCTGAGCTCTCCCTAACCCTCTGCTGATCTACCTGGCTGTTCCTGGCCCCTCCCGATTAACCCTGCAGGGCCCCGAGCTGCGTGCTGCTCTGCAGAGCCATTTGGCTGTGGTGCCTGGGGTCACAGGGTGACTCCACACTGGCCTTGCTGCTCAGGGTGGGAAGCAGCTCCAGCTGGATGGGGAGCACTGCTGCTAATTTCCCCAGTGCACTGGGGAGATCCCAGTTTATTACAGGGAGCCTGTGGGGAGTCAGCTCCACCCCAGTGTTAGACACACTCTTACACAGGCTCCAGGTGAGACAGAGCAGGTTCATGCCTCTGGACAAGTGAGACAAATCCAAACATTTGTCTGCGAACATGATCACCACAAGTAACAATACTGATAAAGCTAATGCTAATGAGACTGGTAACAGTAACGATGATACATCAAAGCACCCATTTGGGATGGGTATCCTGGGAGAGGGATGGAGAGTTTATCACTATTGCAAAACCTTTCATGTAAGCCCTTTCCTAACTGCATCCTTGAGCTCCTGGTTCCTCATGCTGTAGATGAGGGGGTTCACTGCTGGAGCACCACCGAGTGCAGCACTGCCAGCACCAGATTCAGGGATGGGCAGGAGATGGAGAGGGGCTTCAGGTGCTGAGAAACAGGGAGACCATGGCCAGGTGAGGAGGCACATGGAAAAGGCTTTGTGCCGTCCCTGCTCGAGGGGATCCTCAGCACAGTAGTGCAGATTTTCACACGAGACCCAGGAGGGTCCCGTAGTGGGTTTTTTGAGAAGGGTTGTGCTGTCTTGAAGCGCACGGAGGCTGGGAAAGTTCTTAGCTCAGGCACAAACACTGAAGCTCTGACACCACAGGGACCCGTTATCTGACCACGGCGCAAAAGAAGCATTTTTACCTCACCACGTGCCTTCCTTGTGCTTATTTGGTTCATTGCCCTGGCACACGCCAGGAGCACAGGCACCACCGGTACTGCAGGTAAGACGTGAGCAATGCCCTGCCCACCCGCTGCCAGCTGCCTGAGGGGCCATTTGCCCCGGAAGTCACTCCCCTCTACTGGTCATGTGCTTTGTGGGGATTGCCTGGAAGGAGCGGCCCCCCCTTCTGCTTTACCCGGAAGTACCTCTGACCCAGAAGGCCCTTCCCCTCCATACCATGGGCTGCCATTTTGGTTTGGCTGCCATTTGGGGGGCTGCCATTTTATGAATGGGGGCTGCCATTTTATGGGAGTGAGCTGCCATGTTCTTAAACATCATACTGCTCTGTGCTTGGCTGACAGCCACTGCTTGCCAGCATCAAACCCACGTGTTCTCAGGAAGTGCTATGATTGGCTGGCAAAAGGAGCCTCCCCTCCCCGTGCACCCAGAAGCACATCAGCAAAGGAAGCCCCCTGTCATTACGTACAGGGAGGCCACACTTTTCGCAGCCTCATTCCCCACATGTTTTCATGCTGCATTGTGGTTGGGTGGCAGCCATTTTTTGACACCATCATACCCCATGTTCTCATGCAGCCCTGTGACTGGCTGCCTGCCTGCTTTGGACAAGGAAGTGCTCAGATATAAAAATATATATTTGTATTACAAGATATATATTTTTAAAAATATATATATGAGTGTCCAAATAGATAGAAATATATTTTATTTATTTATTAATAGATACAATATTTGAAATATATACCTTTCTATACATGTATGTATGTGTATACGTTTATATATCTATATAAACGTATATCTATGTATTTTTATATATAAACAGTTATAAAGCCAGAGAAATTAAATATACATAGCCATTATCATATAGGTATGAAATGGATGAAACCTTCTTTAATAAGAGCTAATGAATGAAGAATTAGAGTTTAAATGTGAATAGAAAGAAAAGTACAAGTGTGGGTCGAGGTCCCCCACTTTGCCGGGCTGCAGAAGAAGCCCAGACATGTCTGGGTTGGGGGAACTTGTCTGGGTTGGAAAGAAGAGCCCAATCCTGGGAAGTGGCCTAGGAGGCCCCAACATCCCAGACCAGTCAGCAGGATGGCCACGCAGGGTTACTGGGGCAGCCTCTGAGCTTTTCTCGGTGCTGCAAGACACAGGCAACGCTGTCTGCCAACATGGAAAACCAGGACAAAATGCCAACTTCAGAAGAATATGCGCATGGGGACAATATAGCAAAGACCCTAAGAGGATCTCAGAAAAGACCACGTGAACCAGAAGAAACAGCCAGTGAGCCCATGAACTGCAAAGTGGATTTTGAGGTGCCAAACAGAGAGGTAGGGTGGTAGTGGGGAACTCCCTTTCCCCATGGGTGTGGGGGTCTCACAGCTACCTGCAAGACCACTGTGCGGTGCAGAGTGGTGCTATTTAGATTTCCTTGTCTTTAGGTTGATAACCTGATGGAATGTTTCAAAAAGCTCTGGCTGAGTGAGTGAGGGGAGAAGTCAGGAGTGTGCTGGCACCTGTCCAGGTCCACCTGAGCCACACCAGCCAAAGCCAGTGTGCTGTGTGTATGTCATGTGAAAGGATGGGGAAGGGGGTGGGAGTGGTGGATGTAATGTACATTTCTATTGAATACTGTAGGACCTGAGCAGGATGCAACTGGTGTGGAAGAAGGGGTGGAGATTGTACTGGGTGTGGCTGGGACGGAGTTAATTTTCTTGTTAGCAGCCTATGGTGCTGTGCTTTGCCTTGGTGCCAAAACAGTGTTGAAAACACTGACATTGGAGCTATTGCTGAGCAGTGCTTGCACAGCATCAAGGCCTTCTCTCTTTCTCACTCTGCCCCCACAGCGAGAAGGCTGGGAGGGGACAAAGCCAGGACAGCTGACCCAGCGGACCAAAGGGATATTCCACACCATATGACGTCATGGTCAGCAGTAAAACTGGGGAGGGTGTGTGTTCTTTGCTCAGAGACTGGCTTGGCATCAATCTCCTGCTGTGAGTGATTACTTCTCCACTTATTAAACTGTCTTTATCTTGACCCATGAGACTTTTTTCCTGGCTTTTGCCCTTCCAGTTCCCTCCCCCATCCCGCTGGTGGGGAGTGAGCAAGTGACTGGGTGGGGGCTGCCACATGGGGTCACCCCACCACACGAGCACAGAGCAAATAGGTTGGTATGTGCTTGTGAGGTCACTGGTGCCTGAGTAGATCATAGGCTGGGAGCTGGCACATGGCCTGTGGAAGTGTTGTGAGATTGCTGATGCCTGAGTAGCTGATAGGCCAAGAGCATGCACATGGCTTGTGTTGGAGCTTGTGAGGTCACTTGTGCCTGATATCTCGTAGGCAAGCAGATAGCAAGTAGGTGGATATGTGGTGGTCAGGTCACTGGTGCCTGAGTAGCTGATAGGGAGGAGGGAGACACATGGCTTGGGTATGTACTTGTGATGTCACTCTTGGCTGAATAGCTGATAGGCCTTGATCAGGAGCATGGCCCTTACAGGTGCTTGTGAGGTCACCGGAGGCAGAGTACCTCAACAGCAAGGACATGGCAAATGGGTGTATAGGTTCCTGTGAGGTCACTAGTGCCTGAGAAGCTGATAGGGCAGGAGCAGGCATCTGGCATTCTACTGGTTTTCGCTGGGATAGAATTAACTTTCTATTTAGTGAAATAGTGAGTGAGCGACTGTGTGGGAGGTAGCTGCTGGCCGGGGTTAATCCACAACAGGTATGTGTAGGTTTTGAGGTCACTGGTGCTTGAGAAGCTGATAGGCAGGAGCAGGCCCATGGCTTGTGTCTGTGCTTCTGAGGTCACTCATGCCTGAGTAGCTCACAGGCCTGGAGTAGGCCCATGGCATGTGTAGGTGCTTCTAATGTCACTGCTGCCTGAGTAACTGATAGGGCAGGAGCAGGCCCACAGTTTATGCAGGTGGTTTTGAGGTGATTGGTGTCTGAATAAAGGATAGGCCAGGAGCAGGCCAATATCAGCTGTAGATGCTATGGCATCACCTGTGGCTGAGTAGCAGATAGGCCAGGAGCATGCACATAGCTGTGTATGAGCTTGTGATGTCGCTGGTGCCTGAGTAGCTGATAGGGCAGAAGCTGGCACATAGCTTGTGTAGGTGCTTCTGATGTCACCAAGTCAATATTTAGACCACAACCAAATATGGCTTTTGGAAGAACCATCGTTAGCAGCAGCAGTCCATACACTGCACACACACGTGTGACAGTGTAACAACTCATGAGCACACAGCGTTGCAGTAGGAGGGGTGTGAGGTCACCGTCAGTATAACCCATGAGCACACAGCAGTGGCCGTAGGAGGGTGTGAGGTAACGTCACAGATGACACCCCAGTCTGTGGGACTCGGTGCAGAGCAGCCGTGTGCCCCATCAGAAGGGCAAGACAGGGAACGGGATCTGCCGTGCCCTGTGTCTGCGAGGCCGAAGGAGCAGCCCCTGCAGCCCTGGCTGGAGCAGTCGGGGTGGGGGTGGCTCAGGGGCACCGCAGGGATGTGCCTGGGCACGGTGCCAGAAGGAAACCACAGGCTTCCTGCCCGGGCGCTGTGGGGGAGCACGGGAGCGCTGCGAGGCCACGTGGGCTGTGGTTTGTGCACCTGCAGGCTGCAGCTCCCGAGCCACCCGCGGGGAATAACGGCCCCTCGGTGACATGTCAAGAGGCAGGGATACATCTGAGCCTCTGGGCTGTGTGTCGCTGCCAGGGCAGGGACATGTCCCAGCTCCAGCTCATTTCAAGGGACCTTCCATGGGGCTCTCCAGAGAGGAACAGGCAAGCTAGCATCTCTCCTGGATGGGGCTCTGGCCTGAGCTAGGGCCTTTCCCAGCTGCTGCTCCTAGCACAGCAGGATCTGAAGCAGGGGCAGGGGCTGTTTCCTTCCCTTCCTGACACAGCTCCTGGTGCAGTCCCAGCCCTGTGGTTCCCATGGCACGGGATGGCTGGACACTCGCACCTTGGGCTGTTGGATGTGCCCGGTATAGGAGATGCTCAGTGCTCCTGGTCCACACAGCAGGGTTCAAGGCGTGAAAAACCCGTTTTCCCCCACTACAGCCAGCCCTGTCCTGTGACGCACCACCACCACAGTGACGTGACACCTGCAGTGGAGCCATCCCTCATATATGGTCATGAATGGCGCTGGAGCAGTTCATTGGAGGGCTGGGCTGTGTCGGAGGGGAGATAGCTCCCGATAATGTCTAAAAAGGTGCTGCTGCTTTGATTGGCTCCTCCTGTAGCTGGGCTGGCATCTGCAGAGATATATTGCCCTCTCGTCATCATTGTCCCCATGAGTCCACAGGAGCTGTGGCAGGGAGTGTGGCGCAGCAGGGATGTGCTGGCAGGGCAGGAGGCTCAGGATGGGCCGAGAGGGAGTCCTGTCCCCTCAGATGCTGTGGCTGCTGCTCTGGGTACAGCTGTGCAGGGGTAAGTGCTGACTGCCTTGTCCCACAGCCCAGGGCCAGGGGCTACCAGGGTGGTCATCAGGATCCGCCTGGGAATGGGGTTTCTTTGCAGGTGCTACTGAGACGAGGGGCAGAAGGGGCTCAAGTCCATGGAGCCTGTGCCTTTCCCTGTGCCCATGCGGGTGGGAGAGAGTATCTCCTTTTCCAGGGCTCCAGTGTTTAGGGCAGCCTGTGGCTGGCTGCATTCACAGACACCCTCTCGTGGGGTACCCCCTGTTGCCCAGCACTGTGCCTCTGGAGCCAGTGGTGGCCTAGCTGGTGATGGCAGCCCCCAGAGATCCCCAGAGCACTGCCAACCTCTGGGGTAGCCTCGAGGGTTTGTGTGCTGCTCACTGCCCCCTTAATCCAGGGGAGCCCTGACCCTATGAGGGCAGTGTGTACCCCACAGAGAAGGGGAGCGGGACATCTACAGTAGAGACACATCCTTTGTGGAGGGCCTGGCCCAGTGCAGGGACTGGACTGACACCAGGGATGAGGAGAGGAGATGGGTTGGGGGATCCTCAGATTTGTCTCAGTGCTCCCTGGGAACTCAAAAAGCCATGGGGTGGGTTTGGATGGTGGTGGGGCAGGTGGTTTGCATGGGAAGCTGCAGGCCTAGGTACACAGGGCTGTTGAGGGGGTGCTGGGCTGGGGAGGAGCGGGTGCCCAGTGCAGGGCTGGGCAGGGTGCAGGTGGGTATGGGTGGGGGCAGGTAGCCATTGGTGTGGGAAGAGGTGCCTTGTGCAGTGGGATAGTAGGGGACCCAGCAGAGCTAGAACTGGACACCCCCAGCCTTGCGCAGGCCGTGGGGATAGAAGGGACCTCCACACTGCACTGGGGACAGCCTGGAGGGGAGAGGGCTCCCACCCCAGTACCTCTGACTCGACCCAGGAAGGGGTTTCCCCCAGACCTGCAGTGCTGGGGCTTGGCACTCTCCTGACCCACCCCATGTTGGTGTTCAAAGGTGCTGCGGAGGTGAGGCTGGCGAATGGCAGCAGTCACTGTGCTGGGAGAGTGGAGGTGAAACACAGGGGCCAGTGGGGGACTGTGTGTGGTGACTACTGGAGCATGGACGACGCAGCAGTGGTTTGTAAGCAGCTGGACTGTGGGTCTGCTGTTGAGCTCCCAGTACGGACACTTTGGGCCAGGATCTGGCCCCATTTGGATGGATGATGTTGGCTGTAATGGCACCGAGTCTGCCCTGTCTGACTGCAAACACGCAGGATGGGGTGAACATAACTGTGGTCATGGTGCGGATGCTGGAGTGATGTTCAGGTAAGGGTCAGCGTGTTGCATAGCTTTGGGGTTGGGACGGGGGAAGGGACCTGGCTGTGCCCTCAGGGCAACAAGCAGATGCCGGAGCAGGGCCCAGTGTGGCCAAGCGCACTGTGAGGCTGAGACTGTCATTGCTGATGTTACCGGCCCCCAGGGAAAGCCCAGAGGGAGCCTACCCCAGGGTGAACTAACCTTGCCACAGTGCTTAGTCCCCCTCAGTCAGTATCTTGGGCTGCAGATGAATCCTCCGTCCCTGCCCCAACTGTCACATCTCCACCCATTCTGCCAGTTCCCAGCCAACAATGCTGAGGGTCCCTGTGCTGGAGAAAGCAGGGGGACTCGCTTGGCACTCCACACCTTGGTGGAACAGCATCAGATGACTGGTCCTCCTGGGTCATTCCTCTTCACAGGCATGAGTACCTCAAGTGAATCAAAGGGCTTTTCAGAGAGCATGAGTGCTGGGCCCTGAGGAGAGAAGCAGGGTGGCACACAGCTCTTCACTGCCTGTCCCCAGGGCTCGGCTCTGTGGTCCAGCACTGCAAGGCTTAGGAACTTTGCAGCTGCTTGATTCTGGCTGCTTCCTTCCACATCACCGCATGCACAGGCTGGCACTGGCAAATCCCTGGACTTTGACAGCCCTGTAGGGGCATGGCTCCATGAAGCTAGCACTGACCACCTGCCCAACCTCTCCTGCCTGCCTATCGATCCCCACACTGCCTCAGGACACGGGGACTTTGGCAGCACTTCCTGACTCTCATCTGTGCCTGCTGTTACCCTCTGAGTCAGTGTGAGGCCAGGGGGCATGCGAGTCTCCAGCCCTGT